>NW_014563345.1:0-3340 GCF_001313825.1 Dinoponera quadriceps | reverse complement strand
CATAGAGATATAAGAATAGAGGGAACAAGCCTGTAAGTGGAAGTGATAGAGGCAAAGAGAGAGATGGATGCCGAGTGTCCTATCTGTCTCTTTCTAGTTGAGCGCTGTGATTGGTTGTTACAATGAGCCGCCAAGACGACCACGCGACGTCAGGAGGGGAGAAAGCAGACTAAAATTTCGTTTTGTAAATATGCGTGCACATGTGTGTAGAATTAAAATTCGTTAAATATTCGAACGTTAATAAAATAATAATTGGACGCGATTTGTTTAAAAGTGAGGCATTGTTTGAAATGCTAGGCGGAGTCTTATCCTGGATGCAACTGCAGTTTTCACTCGTAAGAAAATACAAATACGTAACCTCAAATAATTATATGTTATTTTTTCCTACATTTAAAAAAATATGTAAATGTTGTAGGCTACCGAAGGATGTAGATATAAGGCGAAAATGGTTGAATATATTTCAACTATCTTTGTATTATGAAGTGAAAACAGCATATATTTGCAGTGATCATTTTAGCAATGACAGTTTCTTTGAATTGGATGGAGAAAAATGTATAGCTATATCGTCGTTTGCACGGCAGCCAATTCCAGCGCGTGACTAGAAAGAGACAGATGGGACACTCGGCATCCATCTCTGTCTTTGCCTCTATCACTTCCTCTTACAGGTAGCATATATCCCTTGTTCCCTCTATTCTTATATCTCTATGGTCCTAAACTGATGGCTAGCACCATCTATAGGGAAATTCCGGTTTCATACTTCTACACCTGGTAAGCAGGCTGTGTAACCGGTGAATTTCAGCTGCACTTTTTTTCAAATAGAAATAGTGTGGAAGTACACATCGGAAAAACAACTTATCACGGTCGAGTTTTAACTTGCTCGTTCGAGGCAATTAAATATGCTGTCTTTTGGCTGGAAATTAGTAACACTTGATTACCCTTCAACGTGACATAGGCGATATCTGTCTGTGCTAAAATATTAAACACCTAGAAATACCTACAGCTAAACAGCGGGTTTCAATGCAACCACCTAATATAAAGACATCACGGGTCACTACCCGTGTAATGTAATGCAATAAATAAACGATAATATTGTCTTGCATTTTTACATACAGCAAATTCGGCCGAGTCTTACATTTAGTGTGTACTGAAGCTTGTTCATAGATCGGTATTCATAGTCGGATTTTATACGTGAGACCATTTTAAGTTCATCATTAGATGCTTGGTAGCCAATGAAATGAGCTTTACAGCATCTGAAGGTAAACTTAAGTCGACCATAATTATAATATCCGATTATACCGTTCATATATTACAGGTCGTCATAAGCACATTTTCAGAAACTTTTTAGCTAATAAAATTATTTGTACAAATGTTGTAAAAATCATCTCACTGGTTGGGATTGCGTTCTTTTTGGACGCGCACGTGTTGAAAAATAATTTTATCTTCTTTTGATATGTTATGAATAAGGATGTTTTCCAGCAAAAAACATAGTGTTACACAGTATGAACACGAAGCTATTTTATTATTTATATTAACTTCTATATATATTTATATACAATTATAATATGCTATATATTATTTAAATTAACTTCTAAGATAACATGTAACCAATAAAATAAATTTGTGTAACACTATGTTCTTTGCTTGAAAGCACCTCAATAAAAATAGAATGATGCGTATAGTGCGTAAATGCGCAAAGAAAACACAGCTTAAGAAGTTTTTGAAATTGTATTTGAAACGACTTTAAATATAAGAACAAGTCTTCGAACAAGCCTCAGTTCAAGCGGCCGATTTCGCTATATATATAAAATGAAAAATAACATAGTCGTCTTCTTGCTGCAATACATTACACGTGATGCCTTTATAATCAAATAAGGAGATAATAGAGTATTAAATGAAACACAAGCAAAATAGCAATATAGCAGATGCAGGATTAAAAAGAATAAGCTCAAAGAAGCCACCACATAGAACAGACTTGCAATAACCTCCATAACTTTATTGTTCCAGCTGTAGTATAAGGTTAGCTGTAGTATAAGGCTGTAGTATAAGCTATAATATAACGATAAATATCGTTTACGTCCCTTCCCATTTTAAAAAAATTTCTAAAAAATCTCATTTATGTGTTCACATTCGTGCAATACATTTATAACAAAGTCATATACAAGGTGAAAATGCAATGTTTTGTGTTTTCAATGTTGCATTACTAGAAATTTCATGCATATATATTGTGTGAGTTTGACAAGTGAGATGACCTGGTTTTGTAGCTGTACTGTTAATTTATGTAAAACTGCTGATGAAGTGTCAACAAAATCCTAAGAAAGTCTGATTACAAATATACGGGATTCGTTTCAGCATGAGTTCACTCCGCTTGTTGTGTTTGCTATTTGAATTTTGTGGACTGTAATGGAATCATCAACGCTTAATCAGTCATACTTTGGATTTATTGAAGAAACAATTATTGAAAAATATCGAAGAGCTTTCTTGATTGTGAAATAAGTTTCATCTATATTTGTGTTTTCAGATTATTTTATAATACACTAAAATGGTATAATGCACAAGGTATAAAATGCTAAGTGTTGTTTTCATTATACCTACATTATGTAACATTTTAGTGTTACAGATATATCTTAGTGTTACAGATATATCTGTTTTGTAGCTGTTCATTAGTTTTTGCATAAAATACTGCTAATGAAGTGTCAACAGAAAACCCAAGAGAATCCCGTACATTACAAGATTCATTTTAGCGTAAATTTACTGTTGTCGTCTTCTCTATCTGAATTTTGTGAAATATAACAGAACCATTAACACTGAACAGACATAGTTTGTAACTCTACATTATTTTACAAAGAAGGTTGTTATCTGTAGGGAGTCAAATATTATTTCCTTTCTCTTCTTTATGATTTTTAAAATAAATTTTTATATGTTTTTTAAAATTATAAATATCTACTTATTACATTTCATCCGATAAATACTACCACATATGTGATTATATTTACAAAAGGTTAGAAATAAATTATATTGTTGAACAAATTTAATATATACTATATTTTTTAGAAAGGATTAAAAAAGCTGTGAGGAATAAATATGGGTATGTGTAATCTAGGCTCATATTAACAGTTGCATATATATACATATTCACAGTTATATATATACAGGGTGGACCATTTTAATCCATCCAGTCGAATATTTCGAAAACCAAGCTCGGGAGAGAAAAATTTTTCAGACAAAAGTTGTTTGGTTTCGAGGGGACCATAAGAAGGTACCATTGGTTTAACCTTGAGGGGACCATAAGAAGGTACCATTGGTTTAACCTTGAAGAATTATTTGAAAGTCACATGAAGGT
>NW_014563344.1:0-264 GCF_001313825.1 Dinoponera quadriceps | reverse complement strand
ATCTCAACAATTTCCGATTGTTCCTTAATTAACAAATTGATAACTGCGCTACCAATCGACATATGTGCACCGGACAAAATTAAATGTGGTTTATAGGCCTTCGGCTTTTGAAATAAACAAATTCCGTTTGTTAATTGTTTAACAAATTAACAATTTCACAAGTAAGCGGAATAACCTTATTGAAATAATATGAAAATTATTTATACGCTATTAGCTGACGATCTTAACAATTTCCGATTTTTTCTTAATTAACAAATTGATTAC
>NW_014563343.1:0-893 GCF_001313825.1 Dinoponera quadriceps | reverse complement strand
AACTTGTTTTTTTGGTCGCTTTTTCTTGCAGGAAAAAACGTAAACTGCTATATTGTGTACAATCTGTTTACTGTACTTGCGAGAATTCTTGGAAATATAAAGAGTGTCATGTTAAATTAGAATCTTCTTTAGTGAGAAAAAGGAATGTAGTAAACATTTCCCAAAAATATTCACCTCTCTTTATATTAGATTGCGTACTATTTGTAAAATTTCAGCCGAGCTGCAATTGAACTGTCGTTAATAGAATATAATGAAATTTATGATTATAATTAAAACAAATTATACATAAGGTAGTAAAAAGTCACAATTAGTTTGATGACATTAAATTTTTACCACCTAATTTTTATCAAATTTCCATCATAAAATATATTTCAGCGCATTTGTTATTCCACATATTATAATATTTGCATTGTCAGTAATAAGTTGAATATGTTATAAAAAAAGATATTTTTTACAAATACACTTCTAACTATTTTATACCCAATGATTTCTCTTCCAAAACACATGTGTCGTACAAAAGCCTTCTGAAACACTGTCGTGCAGTGGAATCTGCGATAAATGAAGATTTATATGAATTATTATATTATTATGACAACTGATCCAATCAAATAGAGCAACATATAGTTATAAATTATTATCAATATCGAGAACATATCTACCACTTCAAATTTTTGCGATACACTACGATTTATAAATAAAGTTATAGATTGTCCTTGCGCAACTGCAATCTGTGATCAAATTCTTTCCGGCCTAACACCTGAAGATAATTCAAACAGAAATGAATTAATTTTAATAACGTTATCTATTGCTACTTTAGTCAACCCTATCAAATCTTGATGACAACGTTATGACTAGTTTCCAGACATTGATTTATAAAGACACAATTATTCTTT
>NW_014563342.1:0-1683 GCF_001313825.1 Dinoponera quadriceps | reverse complement strand
ATCTTCACAATTGTTCTGGGCTAGCAATCTGGTTTTACGAAGTTTCCATACTTCCTATGCTTGTGGGACAGTCGAGATCGCAATAATCATTACACCAAAAAAGATTGACCAGCTCGCGATTCAATAAAAACTGGGTCTCACAACGTCATTTATAAACCCTTGGTTGAGCCATCAAAGATTTTACTTCCTTCTTTGCACATTAAACTCGGGTTGATGAAACAACTTGTAAAAGCATTGGATAAAGAAGGACAATGTTTTGCTTATTTGATCGAACAATTTCCAGCTCTATCTAGTGCAAAAATAAAAGAAGGTATCTTTGATGGGCCTCAAATTCGTAAGTTGTTAAGAGATGAATCATTCGTTGATACTATGAATGAGAAAGAACGAGCTGGATGGCTAAGCTTTAAGAAAGTGGTTGAAAACTTTTTGGGAAACCACAAAAGTGAAAACTATAGGGAATTGCTGGCTGATCTGCTTAAAAACTACGAGACACTGGGCTGCTTGATAAGTTACAAAGTACACTTTCCTCACTCACATCTTGATGACTTCCCGCAAAATTTTGGGGATTACAGCGAAGAGTAAGGAGAACGTTTTCATCAAGATATGAAGGAAATGGAAAGACGTTATCAGGGTGTATGGAATGTAAATATGATGGCTGACTACTGTTGGACATTAAAAAGAGAGAGTACTGACAATGCTAAGAAACGTAAACGTAATCCCCTTCACAGATCATTCGAGGATAAAAGAGTTCGAAAAAACAGATTGTCAAAAGGCTTTTCTTTTTGATAATCTTTCTTTTATCGGTGTAAAGTTGTGGAGATAAGTGAGTTATGTTGGCTAATTGAAATATACATGAGATTTTTCCGTTTTCTCGTATAAGGTCTTCCCAATAAGTGGGGTTATAATGTTATGGAGTTTTAAGGTTGTGGGATTAAGGAGTTACATGATTAAGGGATTATAGGAATGAGGAATTCAGCGACACTAAAAACATACAGTACACGTATTTTTTCTCAGACCAAAGCAAAAATTTTTTTACGCTTACACATAGTAGCCTATATTAGAAGGTTTTTGAGGTTTTGACTAAACACACACCCGATGGAGCTGTTTAGACCTCGGATTCGAATTCAGCGACCCCAAAAACATATAGTATTGTGAGACCCCCAGGTCAGAAACTTATTTGTTTTAGGGGGGCTGTGCAATGTTATTTAATGGTTACGGTGGATTTTAAGGTTTTTTTTTTTGAGGTTAGGGGAAAATCCCGACGTCTACGGATTAAACGGGCTGCGGATTCGGGTTCAGCGGCAAAAAATACATAGAAATATCATTATAGCATTCATGGCGCAGAAAAACATTTTTTTTTGTGGGCCTGTGTAATTATCAATTTTTTCCTGAGATGATAAAGCTTAATCTATCATTTTCATAAACTGAAAAATTTATAAATTAAAATTTTGATTAATTTAAATATTTTAAAAACATGTCAATTTTATTATTTTACTCAACATATGGATAAGATGACAAGGATTGAAAATAAATTTTCACCCCCCGATGAGGTATCGATATTAAATATACCAGTCGTACGTGAAGGCGGAAAACGAGATAAACGCGTTGGAAAACACATGTCGTATTTGACGGCGTGCTAACGTAATTTTATCCTATTTACAATAGCTCTTGCTCCAAATCCGT
>NW_014563341.1:0-777 GCF_001313825.1 Dinoponera quadriceps | reverse complement strand
CGCAATTGTAAGGCCGCCTCACCGCATTCTATTATTTGTTAATTCTTTGCGATTGGGATTTTCGTGGCGTGCGAGGTCCAAGCCCTTTGGCTCGACGGCCGGTCGATTATCAATCGCGAGAAGCGGACATCCCGGGTCCGCCGCGGCATATTAACGAGCGAGTGCGTATTATATTGTTTTGACGCGGTTTGAAACAAGAGAAAGACGGGCGAAATAAACGCGAGTGCTATCGGGATCGCTGTTCTTTTTCTTTTCTTTTTTTTTGCTTTCCCATTCCGGTGCCGGTCGCCGACTGCCACCGGCGACCATACGGACCCCCCCGGCCTCCGACTTCAAATCACGCCGGATCTGCCGGTCCCGATCGGGACGAACTCGGGTCGAGTGGCCGACGCGCGGACGGCGACGCCGACCGCGGGGCCCGCAGTTAGTGGGTGCGATTCGCGCACCTGGCGCCCACACGGATTCGTGGAGGTCCGAAGTTAATTAGCGGCCCGAGGTTCGCCCGTCGGTGTTGCACCGGCGACTCGGAGCAGCCGAATCGCGAATAACGGTCGCACCGACTACAGACGACTATCCGATAAATACTAAACAGTACAGATTTCCACAAGTTCACAAATTGGAAATAGATAAACAAGTGCAAGAACTTCTGGACGGCGGTATTATCCGACACTCTCAATTGCCGTATAATATTCCTATCTGGATAGTGCCTAAAAAGGCTGATGCACACTGTAATAAACGTTGGCGTATGGTCTTGGATTTCCGCTCTCTAAATGATAA
>NW_014563340.1:0-1536 GCF_001313825.1 Dinoponera quadriceps | reverse complement strand
TGCTCCTTCTGATTACTGGTTGTTCCGACGGATGCAGTACGATTTGGCAGATCACCGGTTTAGTACTTTCGCAGAAATCGAATATTGTCTCCTAACTTGAATCGCGTCAAAAGACGGGATATTTTTTCAAGAAGGAATTCGAAAATTGCCTGAGTAGAGGGAAAAAGTAGTAGCCAGCGATGGACAATACCTTGATTAATCTGTTCATTATTTTGTTCTGAAATAAATGCGTTTTTACCACAAAAAACGGACCGAACAAATTTGTACTCCCTATATTATACAGCGTGTCCCAAACGTATGGACACATCTGATTTTCTTGGAAAATAAGTTTGCTAGAAAAAAAGGTCAATAACAAAAGTTTCGGTAAATCAAACGGTGCATCTAAGAGTGACCTTGAATTTGACCTTGAGCTTCACCTCCAAGGTTGTTTGAAGGTCAGTGTTTTTTTTTAATGGGAACCCCTATTTTTGACACCGGATTCTGAAAGAGCGAGAAATTTTACGTCTGAAACGATAGTTTTTAATTTGTTAAAATGATTTTCAGCAGGTAAAATAAAGGTCAAATGTTGAAAAATCTTCCGGAAGCCGTTTTCTTGGAACTTTTTAAGATTTATGGGTGAATAAATTTTAGAGTAAGTTTGGGGGCCAACGACTTTAAGCATTTTGACCTAGAAGTTGATTTTCAAGGTCATTTGAAGGTTAGAGTGATTTCTTCCATGGAAACCCCTATTTCTGACATCGGTATCAAAGATAACAAAGAACATAATGCCAGAAATGGTGCTTTAGAGTTTATCGTTGTGACCTTGAGAAAGTTAATTGAAGGTTGAATATTTCAGAAGCACTCAGAAGCTGCTACTTCAAATGTGCTAATCTTGCTTTTAGCATTACCCAGAAACAACGACGTGGACGTAGTAAGTTCTGTTTCCTTTGGGGTGCCTGATTAACGTGAGTCCCCGTACGTTCTGTAAGACGATTCATTTTCAAATGAAAAAAACGAAACTAAGAATAAGCTAATAATCTAAGAACGAAACTAATAATAGAAGACAGAATCAATGTTTTGATAGGCAAAATTCAGAATAAAAAAGATGGAAAACCTTCAAAATCGAAAATTATACAATAGGAATATTCACGAAAGTTTATAACTCTTTTTTAAATGTCAAAGAGTAAGACTCACATTTAAGTACATAATGATTAGTTTGAGAAAATAAAAAAGAGGGTTTATGAATGATGGAGTTTTTTCTTTGAAAACTATGATTTCGGCCAAAAATTTGTACGTTGGGGTTTTCGGGGTGGCTGAAAACTAATTCAGCGATACAGCAATTTACGGTGTAACAAAGGATTCCGTACATAGCTTGGTTTTTAGTTTAGTTCAGTTTAGTTTTGTTCCCTCGCGACTCTCTTTCGACTTTTACGTCAAGTACGACTTAACTCAGAACAACTCCTCAAACGTAAATAAATTTAATTCATGCAACTTAATTTTTTTTTATCTATTACCAGGTGTACCGGTATGAAGTGAGCGTCAAAATACAAATGTCTC
>NW_014563339.1:0-393 GCF_001313825.1 Dinoponera quadriceps | reverse complement strand
GAACTAATGCAAATTCACGTTTCGGCTTGAATCTGTTCGACTGAATACGGTAGTTCCATGTGTGAAAAGGTAATAGAAATCCATCCGCTGAAGAAACTTGCGAGTTTGCGTGTAATTGACGAAATAACGTAAATGTCGAATGAATCTTGCGTTTCATACGTTAAATCGTGAACGGATGCAAACTGGCGAGTGTGATTGAAATATTCTGCTTTACTACGTTATTTCCATGCGGCAGCCTCGCAGATTTCAGGCGGCGAACGTTTCTTTCAATTCTACATCAGAAAGGGTGAACTAATGCAAATTCGCGTTTCGGATTGAATCTTTTCCACTAAATACGTTAGTCCCATTAGAAAAGATAAAAAAAATCCATCCGCTGACGAAACTTGCGAGTTT
>NW_014563338.1:0-1126 GCF_001313825.1 Dinoponera quadriceps | reverse complement strand
AAGATCAAAATGAAGGATCAACGGGTATTAAAGAAAATAAAAGATGCAATAAGAAACGTATGGAAATTAGCAGATTTGAAACTCTCCAGTATAAAGAGCGTCGCCAAGGACAAACACATTTTAAATATTCCATGGTACAACATTAAAACCGGATATCAAACGGAGTTTTTAAATTCAGGACATTTGTATAATCATTTGCAACTGAGTAATCAAATACTCACCAAAGGATATACGGACTGCAATACTACAGGAAATGCATTGTACTCCTGTCGGAGGACATCGACGAGTAACCAAGACTTATAACAGAATTCGTCAGAATTATTATTGGAAAAATCTAAAAACAGACGTCAAAAAATACATCTTGCACTACCTCCAATGTCAATTGAAGAAATTAGTACGAGTTAAAACTAAAGAAGCTATGGTAATAACCGACACTCCCGGATGGACATTCGACAAAATAGCCATAGATATAGTAGAAACTTTACCCCGCACCAAAGCAGGCAACTAATATATCCTTACTGTACATGATTAATTAAGCAAATTCTATCGAGCCATATTACTGCTAGATCAGACGGCCGCTACGATACCTAATAAATTTGTGAAGAGATTCATCAGTATCTTCGGACTTCCTAAAGCTGTGCTTACCGACCAAGGAAGAAATTTCGTTAGCGATCTGATGAAAAATACTACAAACTTGGCAAAATACTACCGAATACGGAAATTTTGCACAACCGCCTTTCACCCTCAATCTAATGGCTCTCTAGAACGATCTCATCACGCACTGGCAGAATACTTGAAGCAATACGCTTCTAATGAAAAGGAATGGGACGAATGGTTCGACTTAGCCGTACAAAATTACAATACTAGCATCCACAAAGGTACTAAACACACTCCGTACGAACTAGTCTTCGGTAGACCTGCCAGAATACCACCCAGCGAACCTATTTTTGAAGACGATAAAATAAAACCATACGACGATTATTTAATACAATTATTTACGTGATTACATCAGATTCAGATGAAAGCTACTGACAATTTAATAAACGCTAAGAAATCTAAAATTCGTTACGATAAAAGAATTAACCATCAAGTATTCAAACCCGGAGATTACGTATTTTTATAAAAA
>NW_014563337.1:0-584 GCF_001313825.1 Dinoponera quadriceps | reverse complement strand
TAAGAAATAAAAATTTAAATTAGACCGTTATATACATATTAATATTAAACCAACCGATGTAAATTTTAAACGTAATCTGCAATCACCATGTGCAAAATTTACAGTGGCAAAATAGAAGAAGAATACATTTTTCCTTCTAATCTAACGCACGTTTGCGTTGCAAGAATTCTAAATGGAACCATTACGAAATTATCAGAAAAAAGTAAACATAAATTGACGTTATCGGACAATGAAGAACAAACAAATTCTACACCCTGATGATAAAAGTGAAAATACAGAGAAAATCTTTGAAGTATTGGGTGAGTGCAAAAGTGCATGCGGAGTTTGTGNAGTGATTAGGCAAACAAAGTTCTTTATTCAATCAATGATGTATTCTCCATCGTTGTCTATAATCTTTTTCCAACGTTCTGGCAGCATACGGATGCCCCGATCATAAAAACTGCGCCGTTTAGATTCGAGGAACGAAGACACGACGTTTTTTAAGGCATTCAAAGAGTCAATTTTTTTTCCATTCAAATGATTTTGCAATGACCGAAACAAGTGATAATCAGAAGGTGCGATATCAGGAGAATACGGTGGATGAG
>NW_014563336.1:0-465 GCF_001313825.1 Dinoponera quadriceps | reverse complement strand
ACGATTTAACTTATAATAAACCGGGGACTCTTCTTTTTTTGCCGAATTGTCTTCGTTCCATTCGGCAAAACCTAGTTTCTCTGACCCTCCAACCCTAATGCCGGACATTCCGCCCTAAAATGTCCTGATTTTCCACATTGCCAACACTCATTTTTTGAATTCCCCGATTTTCTCAAATTCAAATTTGGCTTGAAATTTCTCCCACAACTTACTTCCGGTCTTCTTATTTCAAAATTTTTGTTAATAAAATTCCTCTGACTGGAAGAAAATTGTCTGGCATTACCGTAAAAATTCCTTTCCCTCCCTTTTCCAAAATTCTCTTCCTGAATAACTTTAACCGTCTTACCCCTCTCAATCGCTGAAACTGGAGAAGTTACTCCCTCCAATTGTAATGTTCTCCTAACAAAACCGTCCGTAATCGCCGAAACAAATTGGGCGCAAGAAATTTTGTCTCGAACCAGAAAG
>NW_014563335.1:0-1060 GCF_001313825.1 Dinoponera quadriceps | reverse complement strand
ATTACCGCCGGTATTAGCATTACCTAAGGTGTACCGCGTGGGGGTTGCACGGTCGAATTTACAATTCATTATGTAATATAATTTGTTTGAATTTCTAATAAATGAGCAAAATTTTTACTTTTAATATTATTAATAAGCAAATTAATATTCATTATGATTGTTTATAATTAAAATGTATAAAATGTATGTAGATGTGTGTGTCAAATTCAAGCAAATTATAAATTATTAATCACCGATTTAAATGTTTTTCTTTATCTTCTAAAAAAATGTGAATAAAGCGTTTCAAAGTATATAATATATATAAATACAAATTAATAATACAAAAGATATGATAAAGATATAAAAGATGTAATAAAGATATAATAAAGAAATACGTAAAATTGTTAACATTTGCAGGCTACAACTTACAAATTATTATGGAAAACAGCCATTAATTTATTTCCTTCTAAGCATATCGATTTTGATTTATCTGATGTACTTAGTTCGTATAGAAAATATCTCATACAGCAAAGTCGTTTAAAAGGATTACTAAAAATGATCATATTTTCGTTATAGATATCATTTTCTCAGGTCGATGGAATGATGACTAATTTTTTTCGGTTGACTTGAACTGAGTTATTTATAAGCCTAGTCTATATGATTACTAAAAATGATTAAACATGAGTCACTATAGAATTTTTTCAGTCATCTTTGAGGCTTCTATTAACTACTTGGGAAACTTTCTTTATTCATCTTTCAGTTATCCTTCATATTAGCTTGGAGACCAGCTTATTGACCTTTCCATTTTGGACATCAACTTATTGCCCTAATTATAGATTAGTATTAGGTCAATATTAGAATATAAAATCAAATGTTTTTATTTAAAAAATTTATTTATACAAAACCAAAATTTATAATCCAATATTATACATTATTCTTTATGACGTGGCGGCTCGGAGCGCCCGTCCCAAGGGCGAAGGCCCTATCGTAGGGCGAGTGGCGTGCTCATATGCGCCGAATTAACGTTATTAGTTTTTTTGTTTGTACTCTTTTTTTGAGTTAGCGGAGACCGCGCGCCGCG
>NW_014563334.1:411-619 GCF_001313825.1 Dinoponera quadriceps | reverse complement strand
TTGTGTCCTCTCCTCCTTACTTGGTTGGCAGCTGATAGTCGGCAACGGTGTGGTGCTCCGGTGATCCTCGACGGGAACGCTGGCAACGCCGGAGCAACGCACTCCCTGATCCGTCAGGCGGCTGTCACTGGGTACATGGGGGCCCATCGATGAGGGGTACCGCGGACGTGCCGGTGGCTCGGATCCCATTGGGTGGAAGGAGTTTTAA
>NW_014563334.1:0-403 GCF_001313825.1 Dinoponera quadriceps | reverse complement strand
TACCGCGGACGTGCCGGTGGCTCGGATCCCATTGGGTGGAAGGAGTTTTAAATGTCGCCTAAAACACCTTTTCTCGCCCGGCTTGGGCGCTGGGTGCACGCTGACGGCTGTACTTGACCCATCGGCCGTGGTTCTTGAGGTGTTCAGTCATGTGTCGGCACCTCTCCCACGGTCGGGGCGGGAGTCCTGGTGGCAAGGTTGGAAAGCCCCTCCCGTGCATTCCGGTTTCCTAAGTCGGAGCGCGGTTTGCCATCCGCGATCGAGCGCGTCCCCAGGTGGCGGATAGAAGAACGCCCAACAGATATGTGGAGTACTCGTGAATAACCCCCTCCGGGGGGGGGATTAGTGGGCGCGGATCAAAATGGCGCCGGGGGCTTTGGAGGCTGAGTGGTTCCACCCCGTG
>NW_014563333.1:800-2031 GCF_001313825.1 Dinoponera quadriceps | reverse complement strand
ATATACATATATATATATGTATATATATATATATGTATACATATATTTATATATTATATGTATAAGTATATTTATACATATATTTATACGTATTATATTAGGTTGAGAAAAAAGAAATCCATTATTTTTTCAGTAGATGGCTGTAGTGATCGATATCTCGTAAAGTATCGATCAAACAATTTCAGATTTATGCTCGTTGAAAAGGTGACATTTCGCACTACTAAAAAAAAATTCTTTTGTTGTGTTTTGTTTGGTCCATTCAATTTTGAGTTACAAGGTGTTAAAAATGGAAGTCAACAAAGAGAAAATTCGATACATTTTACAGTTTTTCTTTGATAAAGGCGAAAATGCAAGCTAGGCGGCTGTAATTGTGAATGGTGTTTATGGTGCCGATACTGTAACAGCCAATTATGTGCAATTTTGGTTTCGTCGATTCCGTTCAGGTATTTTTGATGTTAGAGATGCACCTCGCACAGGTAGGTCCATCGTCGAAAATGTGGATAAAATCACAGAAATAATCGAAGTTGACCGGCATGTTAGCAGTCGTAGCATCGCCCAGGAGCTAAAGATCGACCATAAAACAGTTTTAAAGCATTTGCACAAAGCTGGATTTAAAAAGAAGCTCGGTGTTTGGGTGCCATACCAATTAACACAAAGAAACATGATGAATCGAATTTCCATCTACAAAGCCTTGGCCAAACGGAATGGAATCGACCCATTTCTTAAACAGATGGAGACTGGGGATGAGGAATGGGTCACACATGACAACATTGTGCGAAAACGATTCGTGGTCAAAGCGCGGTGAAGCAGCTCAAACGTTGGCCAAACCAGGACTAACGGCCAGGAAGGTTCTGCTGTGCATTTGGTGGGACTGGAAAGGAATAATTTATTATGAGTTGCTTCCATATGGCCAAACATTAAATTTGGATCTCTCCTGTCAACAACTGGACTATTTGAAACTAGCGATTGACCAGAAACGGCCAGATTTGGCCAATAGGAGAGGTGTTGTGTTCCATCAGGACAGGCCACACATGTATACGAGGTCTGTTCAAAAAGTATCGCGAATTTTGAATTTCCGCGGGTTACGTATATTCGATTTTCGATTTTTTTGTGACGTTATGTTGGTACTCATGTCCTTCACTTATGCCGACAAGTTCGGCCATTTTGAATATTCAGTTTATCTTTGACAGCTGTTTTACTTGGACGTGTTTTGGCTCGTCTTCGATTTTTG
>NW_014563333.1:447-780 GCF_001313825.1 Dinoponera quadriceps | reverse complement strand
CGAATGTTGACTGTGGCATATGGTGAAGCTACCTTGGACCGAAGCAACGTTTATCGGTGGTACAAAATGTTCTCAGAGGGCCGAGAAGATGTGAACGACGAAGAGCGTGCCGGACACCCGAGCACGTCAACAACAGACGAAAATATTGATGAAGTGAAGAAAATAGTATTGGCCAATTGTCGTTAGAGAAGTTGCTGAGGATCTAAACATATCGATTGGCTCGTGTCATTCGATTTTTACTAATGATTTGGGCATGAGACGGGTCGCCGCGAAATTCGTACCAACGCCCCTGCTCACACATCAATGCTTGTGCGCGAATTTTTGGCTAATACC
>NW_014563333.1:0-243 GCF_001313825.1 Dinoponera quadriceps | reverse complement strand
GAAAAAACGTTGGCACAAGTGTATAATATCTGATGGAGATTACTTTGAAGGAGACAAAATAGATATTCGTGAATAAATAAATAATTTTTGAAAAAACACAAAATTCGCAATACTTTTTGAACAGATCTCGTATAGTGACTCGCCAGAAACTCCGGGAGCTTGGTAGGGAAGTTTTGATGCATCCACCATATAGTCCGGCAACAAGCGATTACCATGTTTTACTTGCATTGCAAAACTTCCTTA
>NW_014563332.1:0-572 GCF_001313825.1 Dinoponera quadriceps | reverse complement strand
CTCGACGAACTTTGTTAACAAAAGATTGGGCGACTTTCAAAAATCGGGAGATTTTAAGATCGCTGTGATTCGCGTGTATAGCGACGATTACAGCGTGTCTTTTCATTTCCTGAGTTAGCTTATTGTCTTCCATTTCTAATTTGAGTTAAAAAAAAAAATAAAATCAATTGCTATGAAGTGCCAAGCCTTGAGGCACCCTGTACTTTTCTTCGCCTTTCTTCTCTCTTGTTTCTAATCGGCNAAAACAGTATGGGACATGATTTGCTTGTATAATAGTATGTAATGAGAGTTTCCTTCAGTACACGATCAGATATACATATATTTAGACAATGTATTGTCAAAGCTGTATTTTGAATCTAAAATTGTTTATGCTGATGTGCGACAATCAAGAAGAGTTATTGGAATTTCTTAAGTCGTATCACGTAATTAAGAAATCAGTAACATGTTTATGTTGTGGGAAAAGCAACATTTGACAATTCTAGGTTGAAATGGAGATGTCAAGAGAGGAGAAAAGTGAAATAAGGTCACTCGATTCAGATTGTATCGTGTTCGTTCAGTGCAACGATTCAGAA
>NW_014563331.1:0-762 GCF_001313825.1 Dinoponera quadriceps | reverse complement strand
CTCCCTCTACCCACTCCCCGAGGCGTGGCCCGGAAGAAGGAGGGGGGAGAAATCCCCTCTCTCCTCCACCCCCTGACGCTGCGCCTCAGGATCCCCCTGATTGGGGGGGAGGTGTGATCACTCACAACCCCCCGACCCCGAACCTCCCGCCGTTCTCTCCCGGGAGCTAATAACTCAGCTCCCGGGTGACTCCCTTTCGGAGGGCGGGCCGAGGGATATCCCCCTCGGTGCACGCTTCTTCCCTTGCCTCCGCTTACCCCTCCCCCTCTGTGCGGCCGCGCCAGACCCGCGCGCCGCTACCGGGCACGAGTCGCGGCCGCCGGGCCGCGCCTCGTCGCGCCGGCCCTCGAACTCTTCTTCTCCTGCTCCCCCCGTCACTCGGAGTGGGAGGACCATCCCCCTGCATCCTTTGTGCCCGAAAGCCCTCCCTTTCCCGGGCCCTCTCCGCTTCCTCCTTACGCCGCATTAGGCTGCTGGAGAAGACGGAGAAGGCCGCCCATACTGCGGGGTCCCCGGCGGCCCCACCAATTATCGCCGCCAGCCCCATATCCTGCCCCGCCACCGCAGAGAGGGCACGGCGCTCCACACCCCATGCAGAACATTGCACCAGTGTGTGTCGCGCCGTGTCCCTCTCGTCCCCACAGTGGTGGCACCGTTCGGACGCCTCCCGCCGAATGCGACACAGATACTCACCGAAGCAGCCGTGCCCCGCCAAGAGGATGGCCGCCTCATAGGTTACAGTCCTATAAGCGCGCGCCACCC
>NW_014563330.1:0-1870 GCF_001313825.1 Dinoponera quadriceps | reverse complement strand
GAGAGGCGACAGTTGGTGTTTATGTTAGATTTCGTTACCTCCAAACGGTGGGAATGCACTATTGGTTCTTGAAAAGGTTTCTTAGCTGTTGATATTCTTTCTACAAAGTATGAAATGACACATCAAGATCGACCTCCAATTCTGACGAAATTCGACTAAACCAAAAGCTCCAAGTAAAGACACTCGACACATCTGCGAAAATCGCCTCGTCCTGCTACCTCACCCGGCCAAAAAGTCGTCGTTCGCAAAAAGTTAAATCAGTTATTTCTCTGAATTTCTATTTCAACGAAAATATTCATTTTTGGTGCGTGTTAATGTTTTTTTTTCAATTATTATGTGGTAAACTTAATTCCTACCGTTTTTTCTCTTCAAAATGGATTTGTTTCTTAGGAAAGGTGAATGAATACCTTAAACAAAGTAATTTCCTTCATTTTCTACTACTTTTTTCCATTTATCCGGCAACAAGGTAATCCTACGATGGTAGAATACGATGTCTTTCGAGGTGATCCATTCATCGAACCATTTTTANGGGAGTTCCCGGCCCTCTTGTCCGTGGCAGACCTGAGGATCGGCACGAGTTGGGATAATGTGTTCGCCGCCTCGGCCCCTCCACTCTAGCCATTGGGGCTCTGCGTCTCCGGGGCATGCGAGTGCCCCGGAATACCGTTCCGCGTACCGCGCCGTATAATTAGAGACAACACGTGTCTCTCCGCCGCATCTTACCGGAGGTATCACCGACCGCCGCGATCCGCGAATCTGTCGCCGCCGGCTGCACGTCGGCTAGGCTCGCCCGGCCGACTCCACCGTTCCTGTAAAGAGGCACGATACCGCGTGTCCTCCACACCGGGAGTCGACCGACGCGGGCACTCCACGTGCAATAACCACGGCGACCCGCGTACCGCAAACAACCGCCGCGACCTGCGTACCGTGACGCCGAGAGCAGGTGCATTCCGCCGTCGTGCACTCCAATGCAAAACCGTCAGATTTAATCGCCGCGACCGCGCCAAAAGTAAATACCGCGCCCGCTCACCGCTGGCACCGCGAGCTCCACGGGCCGAGCATCACGGCCGTTCCCGCTAAGTTCCGGGAAACGAAAACAACAGGCCGACGTCACCACGTCAACACGGGATTCCGTCGCCAATATTGTCATCCGAGTATTACCGGCAAAACACCGAGATTAAAGCACAGCCCGTCTGAATAACCTGTAACCAGCCGCGGAAGATAATTGAATAAACATTTATTTTGCCAGACAGTTGCTCACTCACTTACTCACTCGCTCACTCGCTTCTATATTGACACTCGCACACCTAAGAACGCCTGGAAATTCGGCGAGCTACGCCAGGACAGACACCGTTACCGAACACGGTCATCCGGTAAATCGAACGATCACCCCGCCGGCCTGGGCGGGACGAACGTCCACCGACCGACGGGGCTCGGGTCACAAGTTTATCGCGATTGATTTTCAATCAATTAGAAAATCTCTTTGGCATCAAAAAATTCAATCTATAAGGAATTGCTTTTAGCAATGTCTAAACTACTCAAGACATGCGACTCGACTGTCGAAAGCGTAGAAGTGTAGTCACAAGCGTAGAAGCCGGTACTCTTTAGTAGCGAGCAACAGGAATTAAATTTACCATCTAATATGCCTGAACTGTATACAACACCGTTAAATCAATAAAAATATATAACATCATTTAAAACCAAGCTAACCATTATCATATATAATATCATATAAAACAGAACTAACTTTTATCATTCGCAATGAAATAAGTTAGATTATATTTGATTATTTTCCGAAAAGAAGTTGGAGGGGTGGCGGAGCCTCTTCTCGTGCAAATACGGGTATTGTATTATATACACATATTAATTC
>NW_014563329.1:0-938 GCF_001313825.1 Dinoponera quadriceps | reverse complement strand
GGTGATTGTGGATTGGCTTTCGGGCAGGATTATTCTGCCGATCTTTTTATAAGTTTTTCACCGGGATTTTTCGGAATTCCTGAACTCGGGGTCAGGATTGCTCAGGACTCATTTTCACCAGGTTACCGCGTTTTCAGAGATGTCGAATTTTAGTTATGTATCTGGGAGACATGGAATAAATTACTAGAGTTTGAAAAAAGGGGTCCGAGTTTCCCCCCCCCCCACCTCCATTTTTTTTCACTGGCCCGTATCTCGTAAATTATTGGTGCTAGAAAGTTGGTGTCTGAGGAAAAGTTGTTGCCCCTGGGGGGGCTATCAAGCGCCCTCATCCCCACCCTCCCCCCACCACCCGTTGAGGCACTGTATTCTTGGACCATGCGTTTTTGAAACGGAAAAAGTGTCATAATTCTTTAACAGTGTCCGCTTCGATATTGAAGATGGGGGAGGGGGAGATACGCCCCTTTCTTCAGGCTTCCCAACGAACCCACCCCCACCCTCCTACTCCAACTCGTTCGAGAGTTACATCCGGTTTTCCATGAAAATTTCAGGGTCAATTGAATTTTTGGAATTTTTAAAGTGTCATAACTCTGCAACGGTGTCCGCCTCGATATTGAGGGTGGGGGGGATCGACGCCTTTTCCTTCAGGCTTTCAAAGGAACTCACCCCCACACTCCCCCCACCTCCCGTTGAGGTGCTGTATTCTTGGACGATGCGTATTTGGAACGGAAAAAGTATAATAACTCTGCAACCGTGGCGAATACGTTATTGAAGGTGGGGACGGGATTTACGCCTCTTTCTTCAGTTTTTCTTACAAACCCACCTCCACCCCCTACCCCAAGTCGTTCGAAAGTTATAGCTGGTTTTCCACAAAAAACTTATGGATATTCCTACTTTCAGGGCTGTAATTCTTCACAAAATTCAATGTTATTTTTATTTTA
>NW_014563328.1:0-1893 GCF_001313825.1 Dinoponera quadriceps | reverse complement strand
TCGGCGCTGATGATTCCCGATGACTCCGTCGCGTGCCTCGATAAAACGCACAATAACTTTCTAAGAGCGCGATGCACATACTATATAGGTGCTTTCTACAACGGCTCGAGAACAAAGGCGGAAGCACGAGGAACATACGTGTTCGCTTGAGCTCGTACAAAAAGCAGAAGGCAGGAGCACGGAGCACGTACGTGTGCACTCGAGCTCGTACAAAAAGCAAAAGGCGGGAGCAAGAGGCACATATGTGTGCACTCGAGCTCGGTCAACTTGCAAAAGGCGACAGAGGAGAGTTTTCGCGGACTGAGTACGCTCGCAGTGGGGATAACGGTCGATCACGCGATGCTTCCCGGCCAATCAGAAACGGCTGACGCAACAAACGGTTTTTCCAGTCCGTTACGGGGGGGGACGGTTCGCTATTCACCCCGACCTTGACCAATCGGGAGCGTCTTCTCCAGCGAGCGTCCGGCGGCAGCCAATCATGTGCTGTGTAGATGGCGCTCGTGTCCAGTGACCAGTGATGCGTTGTAGATGGCGCTCAAGTCCAGTGACCAGTGATGACAGCGGGCCTGTCAGCCAGCGGGACTGTCAGCCAGTGGGCCTGTCGGCCGGTGGGCCTATCATCCAGTGGACCTGTCAGCCAGTTGGCCTGTGAGCCTGACAGCCAGTCAGCCTTTCGGCCTGTGATCCTGTGAGCCAGTCAGCCTGCCAGCCAGTCAGCCTGCCAGCCAGTAAGCCAGTAAACCTGTCAGCCTGTCAGCCGGTGAGCCAGTGAACCTGTGGGCCCGTCAGTCAGTGAACTTTGTCGTTGTATAACTTCTCTTCCCGCTATTTGTGTCTGGATTTCCTGGGCTCTTTGGACTACTCGTTCGATCCTCTTCCGATCTAACCACGAAACGGGACGTCCTGTCATGAGGTCTCGAGCGAGTCGCTGGTAAAGTCTTCCTTCTCACTGGTGATTGTGGATTGGCTTTCGGGCAGGATTATTCTGCCGATCTTTTTACAAGTTTTTCACCGGGATTTTTCGGAACTCCTGAGCTCGGGGTCAAGTTANGGGTCAGGATCACTCAGGACTCATTTTCACCAGGTTACCGGGTTTTCAGAGATGTCGAATTTTAGTTATGTATCTGGGAGGCATGGAATACATTACTAGAGTTTGAAAAAAGAGGTCCGAGTTTCCCCCCTCCATTTTTTTTCACTGGCCCGTATCTCGTAAATTATTGGTGCTAGAAGGTTGGTGTCTGAGGAAAAGTTGTTGCCCCTGGGGGGGCTATCAAGCGCCCTCATCCCCACCCTCCCCCCACCACCCGTTGAGGCGCTGTATTCTTGGACCATGCGTTTTTGAAACGGAAAAAGTGTCATAATTCTTTAACAGTGTCCGCCTCGATATTGAAGATGGGGGAGGGGGAGATACGCCCCTTTCTTCAGGCTTTCCAACGAACCCACCCCCACCCTCCTACTCCAACTCGTTCGAGTGTTACATCCGGTTTTTCATGAAAATTTCAGGGTCAATTGAATTTTTGGAATTTTTAAAGTGTCATAACTCTGCAACGGTGTCCGCCTCGATATTGAGGGTGGGGGGGATCGACGCCTTTTCCTTTAGGCTTTCAAAGGAACTTACCCCAACACTCCCCCCACCTCCCGTTGAGGCGCTGTATTCTTGGACGATGCGTATTTGGAACGGAAAAAGTGTAATAACTCTGCAACCGTGGCGAATACGTTATTGAAGGTGGGGACAAGATTTACGCCTCTTTCTTCAGTTTTTCTTACAAACCCACCTCCACCCCCTACCCCAAGTCGTTCGAAAGTTATAGCTGGTTTTCCATAAAAAACTTATGGATAATCCCACTTTCAGGGCTGTAATTCTTCACAAAATTCAATGTTATTTTTATTTTA
>NW_014563327.1:0-447 GCF_001313825.1 Dinoponera quadriceps | reverse complement strand
TTTACTAGGCACATCTGAAATACCGTAGAATGACCGTGTCTATATGCGGATTAATAAGGACCGGACAATTTATGGTTCTCGATATATCGTGACATTTGCTCCTTCACGCATGACTCCAGGACCTTGGAGATAACCGAAAGTATAGAAATTGGTCGATAATGTTGCACCGTAGCAGAAACAGCGACTTTAGGAATTGGGCAAATGCGAGCAGACTCCTATTTAACTGAAAAAACCGCATGTATGAGAGAGAAGTTTAGAAGATTCTCGAAAATCGGCATAAGGTGAGACATCACTATCTTTAACACCCTCAAAGACAATACACCAGCACCAACTGCATTGTACTTTATCCTAGAAAAAGCCCTGTAGATATCCACAAGTGTGATGTATCGCGTGTAAAGTTGATATTGGTCAAAATCACTGCCACCGCCGATAACAGGCACCTAACAC
>NW_014563326.1:2312-3403 GCF_001313825.1 Dinoponera quadriceps | reverse complement strand
ACGATGCAACAAGTGTCTCGAGTCGTTAGAGAACATAGCCAAGTAAAAACCGCGATTTTCAGTTAATTCAGTGCATTCGTTGGACGCTTGTATCGCGAGAATCAAGGTGCGACCCGGGCCCCGTCGGTCGGTGGACGTTCGTCCCGACCCCAGCCGGCGGAGTGGTCGTTTCCGGTGTCGTTCGGTTGACCGTGTTTCGGTGCCGGTGGCTCTGGCGTAGCTTGCCGAATATCCAGGCGTCCTTGTGGTGATGGTGTGTATGTGTGTGCATGTGTGGACGAGAGAGTGAGTGAGCGAATAAAAATGAGCGAGCGAAGATCTGATATTAGGCGTTTATTCCGTATATACCAAGATATTCGGGTATATTATAATAGTGACAAGCCGTGCTTTCCGTCTGCCTTTTAACGCCGGTAAATATTACGATGACAGTGTCAGTGACAAAATCCCGTGTTTATGTTGCGGCCGTGTATTGATGGCTCGCTCGGTGTTTCGGCGGCTCGGTATTCCCAAAACGAATCCAGAGCAGCTGTGTTGCTCACTGCGAGGATTCCGCGGCGTCAGCGGAGAACGGGCGCGGTGTTGACGTTTTGGGGTGAGATGTTGTCGTTCACGGTGTTTAAATTCGAATCGCATCGGAGTGCAACGGCGGAATGCACCTGCTTGACTCGGCGTCGCGGTACGCGGTTCGCGGTACGCAATTCGGTTTACGATACGCGGTTCGGTGATTCTCGGTACGCGGTTCACGGTGGTTGCTGCACGCGGAGTGCCCGCGTCGATCGACTCCCGGTGCGGAGGACACGCGGTATCGTGCCTCCTTACAGGTACGGTGGAGTCGGCCGGGCGAGCCTAGCCGACGTGCAGCCGGCGGTCGGTCGGTTCGCGGTTCACGGCGCGGTCGTGGTACCTCCGATGAGGTGCGGCGGAGAGACACGCGTTGTCTCTAATGGTACGGCGCGGTACGTGGAACGGTATTCCGGGGCGTTTGGGCATGCCCCGGAGACGCAGAGCCCAACGGCTAGAGTGGAGGGGCCGAGATGGAGAACACTCCACAGAGGCGGCGAACACACCACCCCAACTCGTGCCGATCTCCA
>NW_014563326.1:1723-2150 GCF_001313825.1 Dinoponera quadriceps | reverse complement strand
ATGGAAGGATTGTCGAGTCGGCTGCGAACTCACAGCAGCAACGGCGTACGCACCGTCGCGGTCCCTCGACCTGGGGATGGGATCCGGAGCAGCTTGTAATCTTACGATTTCGGCTGACTCCGGCGGAGTCTGGTCTCGATGGCACGGCGGTGCGGTCTTTTATACCGCGGAAACGCCGTTTTTCCAGACACGTGCTTGACAACAACAACAAACGTTGTTGTCTACGTGAGCACGTGTCGGTCGCGTGCTTTGCGCGTGTATAGTTTATGTGGCGCTATGCGCCGTTTGACGGCCGACGGATGGTCGGTCGGCCGTGGTGCTCGCCGGGGGGATGCATCGTTACAAAGGATCTAAAAAACTCTTGGCGTACAGGTTTTGTGCATGCCGGTGCCGGACATTCCAATACAGGACTCTTGTGGCGAGAAAT
>NW_014563326.1:255-1702 GCF_001313825.1 Dinoponera quadriceps | reverse complement strand
CTTAATCGGTGTAGATATGAAATCAGATTATACCGAATCTTTACGATTTTTCTGAGGTGCAAATAAAAAGTGATCGAACATGTGCGAAACGTTAGCGAGAAACGCAAGTCTCTTAATGTGAACACTGTGTGTTTAATGGTGAGTTTGTCGCGGGTAATAAACGCGCAAACAAAAATGTTAATACGAGAAATTGCGAACTATTTTCCACATCTGATTTAGACGAACGGTACAAGCGGTACATGACAAAACCCACCTTAGTGTCTTTGGATGAATTCCAAAATCGCGACAGCGGGTGGGCATTGTTGCGATTACACAATCCGATGAACAATGAGAATCAGTACAATCCGATACGCGAGGCTGTCATTTCGAGTTACCGCGCGAAATACAACTGAAAAGAGTAAAGATTCACGTGCAATCCACGGATAACGCGTATTTCGCGTGTGCAGTGGTCGCAACTCTGCATGCAGTTGAAAGACCTACAGTTCGCATATCATCATATTCACATTATGAATTGCAACAGTAATTCGCGGCTCGGCTTCTCCGAGACGCTGGTGCAATACCGACAAGTGAATCTCGGATTGCGAAACGATGTCCGGACCTCTTTGGGTCCGTATAGACGCCAAGTGCGCGTAGGTTGCACCCACTAAAGATAGCCTCCGCGGTTGACGTCGTCATCCGCGCGTCGGCCACGCGACCCGAGTTCGTCCCAATCGGGCCCGACAGCTCCGGGGTGAGTTGAGTCGGAGGCCGGGGTGGTTCGAATGGTCACGCCGGGAATCGCAGAAAACCGAAATAGGAACGAGATCACGAAAAAGGAAAAGAAACAGCGGCTTCGGTGTTTCGTACGCCTTTATTTGGCTTTCACGTTAAACAGTACGAGGCGCTCTGGCGGAGCGCCTTACGATATACAATTTTATTCCGTTCTTGTTTCCCGAACCGCGGCGGACCCGCGATGTCCGATAGCAATGGCCGGCCCCTCGAACGGCCCCCAAGCCAGGTGGAGGGACTCCACACGCTACACCTGCGGGGTAAATTTTCTCCGCGGCGCTCTACGCTCCCGACAAACAAAGAAAAACACAAAAAAAGAATGCGGTGAGGCGGCCTTATAATTACGGGCTCCCGTGCGGCTGAACCTCGACGATCCTTGTGCCGTCGCTCTTGTCCTCGCTCCTTCCCTCTCTGCTTGCACCTCCGCTCTCTATCGCTCTGCTCTCTCCGCGGAAGCCGGTAACAGTTGCTTTCTCTGCGGAAGCCGATCAAAATTTTTGCGGGAGCTGCCAGACAACAACCGAAATCTCAAAATCGCCAAAATCCAAAATCTGTCTTTATCGGGGAAGCTGCTGATTTTAAGCTTCCCCTTCCTTGGTTGTTCCGCCATCACCTCCCCGGCAGCCGGATTCTTGCCGGCGGTTACCGAGTCGCCCCTTAGCCCGCAGCTTCGCCGCTG
>NW_014563326.1:0-235 GCF_001313825.1 Dinoponera quadriceps | reverse complement strand
GGTCCTTCTCCTTGAGCGCGACATTGGCCCGCCGGCCTTACCGCCGCCGAAAGGTCGGAACGATAGCCCCGGCGTGTCGGTAGCAGCTCCTCGTCAGTCGGCACCGATCAGAGGGCGGCGAGTCCACAGGGTCCGGCGGGAGCTTCGGGTGGCCCATGTTCTTCCTCCCGGCGATTGTCGCCTTGACCTCTTCTCGCCGCTACCTGGAGCGGGGCGATACATCCTTCTGGAACGC
>NW_014563325.1:0-613 GCF_001313825.1 Dinoponera quadriceps | reverse complement strand
ATATAGCAACGCCCCAACAAGTTTTCGATACTGGCGTTCTTCAATTTTTGCTGAATCTTCTTTGCTTATTTGTACTGACACACATTCTGCTGGTGTGGCGACAGTATTGCACTGTTTCATGCCATATCGTTTTAATAGGTCAATAATGTACCCTTGCTGCTTTAGCGCGATCTTTCCTTTGTCTTGATTTATCTCGAGTCCAATACACTAATTGGCCAATCCGAGGTCCTGAATTTCGAAATTCTCATGCAATCCTTGTTTGATCTGCGTGATCCACTCCAGGTCGCCTGAAGTAATTAAAATATCATCCACGTAGACCAATAGTAGAAGGATATGTTGATTACGATGTTCCACGTATAAACATGGATCTCCAGTAGTCGGACTTAAATCTAGCTTCCTAAGTCTTTCACTAAGCTTGAGATGCCATTGCCGGCCTTTTAGTTTAAGTCCATATAGAGCTTTCTTCAGCCTACATACGTTTCTTCCATCTTGCAGTGCCATCAGTATCTTTTTCATCTTTGCTTGGGTTGTCGGTTCTTCTCTCTCGTTCGTGGTCATTCTTTTCAACATGTCTTCCATGCGCTCAGGTATTTCCATGATTACCTCCTCCTTC
>NW_014563324.1:0-457 GCF_001313825.1 Dinoponera quadriceps | reverse complement strand
CTTTGAATGCGCGGGACCTCTGTACCGTCCGGTGAGATGGCAATGACCGCGTACGCGTGTATCCTCTTTCCCGATCTCTTTCTCGCACACGTGACAGTGCGTTGCGGTATTAAATGTTTCCAACTGTTCGCTTGATAAAATTTCCATGGGGACATTTATTGCTAAGACTAATTTTACGCGGTGCGCTAACTCTTCGAGTTGCTCGACGAACCACGAGACGCAATCACTACCGCGACGGCTTCGAAAATACGATAATGATTTATCATATGAGCAGTGTAAATAATATGCTATGCTAAATACCCGATGATGCTGATACGCGTGCGATTTGTACTCCTCTCCCTCCTCGCTCGTAGTCTTCTGTAAGATGCACTCCAGATCGGCGTACATGACAAATGGTAGACGCTCTTGCCTGTTGTGGTTGCCAAAACTGAGCCATTTGTCGTCCTCGCTAGGCAGC
>NW_014563323.1:0-1421 GCF_001313825.1 Dinoponera quadriceps | reverse complement strand
CTGCGAGAAGGCGGGGTAGGCGTGGCCAGCGCCGTACCGTGCTGCGCAGAGATTGGCTACGAGCGGCATGCACGAGTGAGGCACGTGTGCGCTCGAGGATACCGCGAGACTCGAGCGGTTCTCGGAACTGTTCGCAAACACCTTGTTGCCAAGGTCGAAATGTTGTTGCGAGGCCGAGAAAGAATGCGGCGTTATGATGCCGGCGCTATTCTCGCGAGGGGTACCTTGATCGAACGGGATGCCCTCCGATGAAGCCGATGCTGCCGCTGGGTCAGAAGGGCCCGTAATGCCTAGGGACCAGGAGGTCGACCCGGCTCCTTGATGAGTTGATTGCAGGTCCTGCTGCTGCTGTTGGCACTGAGGCGGCGAATTGAAGCCGATGAGCTGTTGGTCCTGCAGTTGAGAAGGAGGCGGCGGCGGGTCGCTGCTACTTCGGATGTCCGGATGGTGTTCGTCGAGAGGCGGGCCTGAGACCTTGGGCCTCTTGATCGGCGAGTGATGCACCATGGTTAAGAATACAGCCGAAATGTACAAGAGAATGTACGCACAGCGCGTGAGAGACGTGCGAGAGTTCACGAGCGTTCACGACCGCGGCGAAAAGAACGCTTTTCTATTGTTAGGCACCACCGACGTGAGGCGCACAATGCGAACTGAGGTTGTGTATATCAGCGGAAAAAAGGCTTTTTTCAGCTGAACGAGGGGTCACCAGTGTGGAGGTTAGAAGGGATATCCCGGGAAGAATCTAGGCATGTGCCCACTGAGTACTCGGCACAGAGAATAAGAAAGACTCTTTTATTACGTAGAGAAACACTAGAACGATGCAGCTTTAACGGCGGGCTAGTCTCCACTCTTCTTCTGCCGTACAGCGACAAAAGACTAGCCGTGCAGTGACAAAAGACTAGCTCGCCGGCGTGTGGTGGAGGGCGAGCTCGCATGCCAGCGAGATAGAGTATAGCCGCCACAACTTCTACGACGATTTAAAAATGTTCCCGCTACGGGGACACCGACCGCAAAGGGTTAAGCCACCTTCGAGTTCCCCCTCACCAGACCCACGGACCCCAGACCTACGGACCCCAGACCCATCTCCATCTCCATACGATTCCTTTACTTCCCTTTCTAAACCACCTACCCCTAACTCCTTATCCTCCCCTTAAAACACTCTCGACAAACATTCTGCTTGTCACACACACACACACACACACCGTCATATATACACATACAAAATTAATTTTGTAATATCTTGCCGTGTGCCATTTCACACCGTAGTTTCTCCTTTGTCAAATATTGTAAATTCGCCCTTTTTGTTATAAAATGTTAAGATTGCTAGCTTATTTTTTCATCCTATTTTCTTACCATCGCGTACTCACCATCTTTTCCCCAATTATTCCGCTCGCAGTCCCATCCCAGGTAAAGGGTTTCAG
>NW_014563322.1:0-873 GCF_001313825.1 Dinoponera quadriceps | reverse complement strand
AGGTATATGGGAAGCGAAAAACATACGTCCATGGTTGATTCCCGAATAGGTAATTGCTCAGTAGCGAACAAAAAAAAAGAGATATGAATATATTTTGTTTTAATACTCTATGTTATGTTACTTCTCCGATAATAGTCCGGTATCCTTGGTAATACAGTTATTTTTAAATCATTTAAATTAAAGTAAGCTTATGCGTTCCGATTAATTTTAGTTACCGTTCTTAAATTACACAGCCACACAAAAAAAATTTTGAGGCAGGGGGTTTGACTATGTTTACTGCATGTTTTAGGGTCGCTGAATCCGAATCCGAGGTCGGTTTAATCCCTGGACGTCAGGGTTTGGCCAGNTTATTAAAATGTCTAATCCCGATTATCCAAAACGATTGAAAACCTAAGACCCTGGTAACTCATCGATTCGCCAACTGAATTTATCACTCCATAACCCTTTATCTTTATTCTCTTTACGAAAATAAATTTTTGGCTCGTAAACGTAGATGAGACCGTCGGCATTAGCGTTACCCGATGTATACCGCGAGGAGGTTGCACGATCGGATTTTATACATCATTTAGCCCTTAAAAGGGCTGTTTACAGTTGAACGAATAGATAAATAAATAAATAAATAAATAAATAAATAAATAAATAAATAAAAAGCAAATAACAGATTTGTAGTTTTAGTCTTTCTCTTCTCATTTTAGTCTTTCTTTTTTTTCGAACTATATCGAGTTCTTTTCTCCTCAAAACATCGATGCAATGTCTTACGTTTTCTACTTCTCTTTGGTACGTCTTTCTTCAGATTCTAGCAGAAATCTGCCATCATATGTTTATCCCATCTTTCCTGATAGCGACTTTCCATTACTTTTATGTCTTGATGAA
>NW_014563321.1:0-555 GCF_001313825.1 Dinoponera quadriceps | reverse complement strand
GTTAATGAAAATGTTGGAAACTCGACATAGGAAAATAACAACGAACATTCCTTTACCATCCGCGCGCAGCGCCGCAGCGGAGGCGATCGTATACGATTAGAGTTTAATGGTACTTCCCAATCTGTTACGACAATGATACTTAGTTATTTCGATTCCTTATTAAATTTCGAATAAATTAAGGAAGAAGAATGATGGAAACTCTCAAAAAGTTAATAACAACGATTATTTGCTTACCATTCGCGCGCAGCGCCGCAGCGAAGGCGATCGTGAACGATTAGAGTTTACTGGTACTTCCCAAGCAGTTACGACAATGAGTTTTAGATATTTCGATTCATTATTATATNTCGATTCATTATTATATTTCGAATAAATTAGTGAATGAGAATGTTGGATATGGGAAATAGGAAATTAACGACGATCATCTGTTTAGCATCCGCGCGCAGCGCCACAGCGGTGGCGATCGTAAACGATTAGAAATTACTCTTACTTCACATTCAGGTATGACAATGAGGCTTAGATATTACGATTCCTTATTAAATATCGAATAAATTAGTG
>NW_014563320.1:0-438 GCF_001313825.1 Dinoponera quadriceps | reverse complement strand
CGCCAGAAACGACGAGCATGAATAAAACCGAAATGTGCACCCGTACAAAAAGAACGCGCGCTGTTCCTCTAAGACAAGCTGCAATAATACGGAGATAAACAAAGATAACGTTGTTATTTACCTATTGCGAGTTACCAACTTTTTTCCCCGATTTATTCCAAATTGAATAAGGAATCGAAATATGTAACCATTATTGTCGTATCTGATTGAGAAGTATATGTAATTTCTAATTGTTTATAACTTTTATTAATTAATTTAACAAATTACATGCTACATAGAACTATTTTTTCTTTTAATACGATAATAAAATAATATCAAAATTTTCTTATTTTCATCAAAAAATACACTTAAATGATTTACTAACAGCACGCCGCGTCCAGTTCGCGTCACTGCGCGTCGATGTAAACAAATGAACGTTGTAATTTACCTATTGCGAGT
>NW_014563319.1:0-527 GCF_001313825.1 Dinoponera quadriceps | reverse complement strand
TTGGTTATTTTACATTCTCCAATAATTCCGACGTTATTCCAGCAAATGAGGCGCGCGCGAATTCAATCTTTGTATTCGATGACGTGGCATGCGATAAGCAAGATACGATAAGAGAATACTTTTCAATGGGACGACATTCGAACGTCGACTGTTTCTATCTCTGTCAGACATACGCGAGAATACCTAAACATCTTATACGCGACAATGCGAACCTGCTGATCTTGTTTAAACAAGATGGTACCAATTTAAAACATGTATACAACGATCACGTTAACACTGACATGTCGTACGATGATTTCTGTACATTGTGTTACAAGTGTTGGCAGCGCAAGTATGGGTTCGTGGTAATAGACAAGGATAGCTCGCTCACTAATGGTCGATATCGAAACGGATTTATCGAATACGCGATACCGTGAGACGAATAGTCGTTGTCAAAACATCAACGGTGAAACGCCTCCGACGTTTTTTCAAAACATCTTCTACGTTTTTTTCCAAAACAACAATATGACGACAATCGACAGTGGGAA
>NW_014563318.1:0-630 GCF_001313825.1 Dinoponera quadriceps | reverse complement strand
GGAACATGGCGCCCTCGCCATAGGAGGCGTTTCGTCTCTTTTGGCGTCTCTTTTGGGGTCTCTTTAAGGCTGGAAAGTTAAACGTGATTCCGTGTAATCTTATTACGTGAGGATTTCGGGGTATCCCCCTGATGGATTTTACTATAACGACCATGTATATCTTCTTAAGATTTGACTTGATATTTTATTCAGTACTTTCGACTTGGATCACATTAACACGTTTATTGCCAATCATGCGATATCGCGTGATGCGAGTTCTCACCAAACGGCCAATCACGCGTTATCGCGTAATAGATATTTAGAATACATAAATCCTATGTATTGGGTTGGNTTTTTTTGACTGGTATAAAATACAATTTATTTAATATACAAAATATATACTAATCAATAATGTATTGACCATTCTTTTCTATGACTTCTTGCCATCTTTTTACCAATTTCATAATCCCACATTCATAAAACGTTTGAGGTTTACCGGCAAAAAACTGATCCAGTTGCGTTTTAACAGCTTCATTATTAGCAAAGTTTTTCCCGTTCAGAGAATTTTGCAGCGACCGGATAATGATAATCAAATGATAAAGCAAATGATAATCAGAGGTTGCCGGTGAATAAGGAGGGTGAGGCAAAACA
>NW_014563317.1:9735-13272 GCF_001313825.1 Dinoponera quadriceps | reverse complement strand
CCAGAAACAATGCTCGCGTCTAGGTATGGCCGCGATCGACATCTCTTTCTCCAGAGATGCGATCTTTGCTTCATCGTCGTCGTCACCCGACGGACCGTCAACCGGGGGTGCGACGTCAGCGGCGTTGTTCGACGACGGCGACGACGGAGACGACCGCGTTCGCCGTCGCGCTCAACGCTTGCAACGCTCGATTCGTTTTCGAGTTCGAAGACAGCGACTGCCGATGCTGTTGCGGTTTTCGCCATCGTCCAAGAACCAAACCGCATTCGTGACAGACCACGACGTCGGCGTGACCCGTGTAGAAGAAACCTGCCGCTGCCATGTAATGATTTTGACGAGCTATCAGAGTCGCCGGCGCCACGTTTCTTCTGTTGTTTCTGTCTACGCAAGGTGCAACGTCCGACGGCGACAACCATACGGAGGTTTTAGGCCAATGCTCGAATGATGCGAAACGTCGAGTGTAAGAGGAATAAAACGAATATTTTCACATTATCGTGAGCGTACATACGAACCATCTTGTATATTGTTATATTTGTATATTTGTATTTGTATATAACCACCTTGTATATTGTTATATTTGTATATTTGTATATTTGTATTTGTATATTGTGTGTTAAAATAATAAAGAGATAAAAAAATATATACATTTTACGAATCATTTATTTGTGTGTAGAGGATAAATTGCTTATTTAGAGATATATTTTTTTATAATAGTTTACGAACCATTGTGTGTATATGTGTAGAGGATAAAAAAGAAATTACTTTTTTTGGTGAAAATTTTTATATATTTATTTTTTTTTGTTGAAAATCAATGCAACAAGTTCGCAATCAATTATATTATTTTGATCGAAATAGTCACTATTACGTATTGCTTTAATGATATTCGCATTATCAGGTATGGTACGTGCGATATCATGAAATCATCGTAATTTCGCGTTATTAGTAATTGGATATAGTGAGCTGGCGATGCGGTTAATACAGTGTTTGAGTATATGATATTGAGTTTGTATATATTGATGGCAGTGGTTTGTGACATGGACAGGCGACGAGTTGTAAACGTGACGTTTCTAGTGTTAGTAGATTTGGCAGATGTGTTAATAGTATTGGTAGATTATTGATTTTTCCGAAGCGTAGTGATAGATTTTCGATCTGAATATCATTTGGGAAATCTCCTGCATCGTTACCACTGCGTCGTAGATTCGTTATCACGTTTAATTCTTCTCAAGGAAGTTTTTCCATATGGTTGCTAAGAGCGAGATTTCCTTGCCGTAATTGTCGCCTACGACGATGCTTATATGGGATGAAAGTGTTGTTGTAATTCCTATTTCGATGAATGAGGAGCTCATTTTCAAAAAATAAATTCTCTTATTGAACTATCAGCTGCGTTCCGACATCCAACTACGACATACGGCGTATTGTAGAACAGGCCTAAACATCGATATTTCAAACATCGATGAATTTGCCCACTTCTAAAAACAAAATATACTTGTTTTTTTCTAACTTATTGCACTAATTCAGCAGTACAATTAAAAAGAACATATATAGCCACATTCAGCGGAAAGAGCAGTTCAGGGAGCGCTTAATGATTATTACCTGTGATTGGAATATTGATTTAGATTTTTAATAGATCTGGGAGTATAAACCAATCAGGAGCGATAATCAGTAAGCGCTTCCTGAGGCCGGATCCCATTGCGCGGAAATCCTCAGTGGAGCCGGAATTGCCAGATCATGAGATTTCTGGATTGTGATTCAGATGGTGGGCGACTTATATAAGGGAGAATTTACACTTTGACGGAAAAACAGAAAAGCAGCAGCTAATCAGAACTCTCGCTGATAGTAATTTAGATAAAATAATAGATAAAGCAGAATCTGTCGACTACCAGCGCAAGTTCTGATTGGCTACTGATTTTCTACTTTCTGTTTTTCTATCAGGTGTGAAATTTTCCTAAAGCTACATGAATATAAAACATACGGCACACGATGCTTGTTTTTGTACTGGATTACTTGTGCGCTAGAAATACTGCGTTCTGATTAGTATATTTTTAGAAATCACGTGAATTATTATTCAGAAATTCCATGATTTGGCAGCTCTAAGTGGAACCGACACGCAGAGTCAACGGGACCAATGATAATTTTTTCGTTCTTTTTTTAATAGTTGTGATTGGCCGAATTGGATCCGCGCATTCTACTCCGCTGAAGATTTTTGCACAATGAGATACTGGCCTAAGTTGTTCTTTCTGCTTAATACGGCCATTTTCTCAACTACTGTAAATGATCAACGTAAAGTAACGTTTACGCTTCATTAAAATTATATAAAATAAAATTAGGTAAAATTAAAATGAAAATGTTTGTCTTGGTATTCATTGGCAAGCGTTACATAGTATAATTTCAGAGACAAGAAAAAAAAGTTACATTCGATATTGCAGCTAACAGTAAGTATCAAATAAAAATGCAAAATTGTCTTATTCGATGTGCAGAAAGACAAACTAATGTTTCTCTCCGTGTTTGTTATTGGGTATTTTTTGTGTAATTGTTATTGAGTATTTTTTATGTAATTGTTATTGAGTAGCAATGAATATTTTTTATTCATATATTTCTTTATATTGTTAGCATTTAACATTTTTCAGAGAATAGAACTATTTTGCAAAAGATTGCAGACAATTTAAACAAAGGAATTCCAATAATACTATTACCTAATTTATTATTAACATTAGGTAATACGATATTTATTAAATTATAAATGTTCGAAGTGATCTCGGGTGTCTCGGGAGCGGAAGGGCATTCAAAATAAAAGAGTCGAATTAACAATAACACAAACCAATGTTCAGTTTATTCCCTCTTTCATGGGGCGCAGCACACGAGTGGGGGTCCCGCGACGCATTTACCCTCAGAAGTATTGCGCAAGAGCCGAAAGCAACAAAGCAATTACACCATTACTCGGGAGCATTTCCGTAAGTACCACACGCCGATATTGTGTGAGAAAAGCAAAGCAAAAGGTAGAAAAGCAACCGACGACGAGTAATCGTCAGCGAGCAGCACAAGCAAAATATGACTTGTTACCTTGCGAAGCAGAATCGTATTACTGCCCGGGACCAGCAGCTCCCGTAGACGGTCTTCTTTACTATTGTCTCGCGGCACCAAAATACGAGGGAAACATGCCCATATAAGGCTATGACGCGCGTGCCTTGCGATCGCCGACACGCTGTTGTCGGCTGATCGGAGACGATCGCTTCTCGCGAGCGATCGACACGGAGCACGTGATTCGCACGCACCACAGCTGTGCCGTGCGACTCGCGACAATAAGTTAATGTGACATATTCCCAAATAGCCAAACCAACAGAAATAGACTGTTTCTGTGCACAATTCTGAAGGTAATTGTGTCGACAACTTATTAGCAGAAGAAATCTGCTAACAAAATAATAGCAATCCATATCAATTAAATAAGTTAATCATCATAAATAAATTAATCGTATTTAAATATATCCATATAAGTTTAAATATATCTATATATATATATATATATATATATATATATTC
>NW_014563317.1:0-9699 GCF_001313825.1 Dinoponera quadriceps | reverse complement strand
TGGAAAAGAAAGATCATGCATGGTTTCTGTTACCTAACTGCTAACAATATCAACAGATTTAATAGATATTAGATCGATGACAATAGATATCAAACTGAATATGTAATATATTTGTATCCCTGTGATTAAGATAGTTTTAATTTCAGTAAAAATATGTACTCAACTTTGAAATCACATGGGTGATTAATAAATATTTCATATACATAAAGAGACAAATTATTTAAGTTCTATGGTATTTACATATTATTTTAAAAATTATTCTTGTATTTTGAGAACTCTGTTGGTTAGTTACTGTCTGATTAGAATGATACGATTTTTTATATATAAAAAGATTAATTAAATTATACAAAGTGTCTGGTATGTATCTTACAAACGCTTGTGTGAAGATAGAACGGGTTAAACTGCATAGAAAAATCCTCTATCTTTTTGCAAACAACTACGCAAAATTTCGAGTTATTAATTATTGAAAATAGTTTTATATACAGAGGTTTCTTTAAATAATAACTGAAAAATTTGCATATTATTTGCAAAATGATAGAGAACTTTTATACTCAGTTTAATCCGTTCCACCTTCACATTAGCGTTTACACATACTAAACACCCTATATATGTAAGTATTGATATACAATTGTCAGTAAACAAGAAAAGTTTAAATTACAATATCTCTATTACATAATGACGTTCAATGGTGTATTAAGGCTCCGGGATAATCACTGTGACTATCCTTGTTTAATGACATCGAGAAGCGAGAAAAATGTTCGTCCAATTTTACAACTTTGCTAAATCGACACAAAGTTGCAAATTGTTCTCTGAACATTTGCGTGTATTTTCACATTGAATAAGAAAAAGTGTCGTTAAAACTACCTTTGGACATATATATACACGGTGGTTCCCATGTGATCGGTCTCAATTAAGAAAGCGCGAAACCGAGAGGGAGAGAGCGGGTCACTCCCTCGAATTAACGTCTCGCGTTCGTTCGTTCGTTCGTTCTGCCGATGTGCGAAAAAACAAACGCGAGAAAGAATGAGAGGGGAAAATAATAACGGACTTAAACAGCAGAGTATCGTTATTTTTAGTGCGCCCAGCGTGCAATTCGATCCTTCTCGGTCGTCAGCAGCGGCAATCGCGTTTCTGCAGTAATAACAGATAATTACTTATTCCGTACATTCGTTCGCTCGCGTCGCCCGGAGAATCGCCACTTTGTTACGTCTCCTCGGGCACCTGCGGGGCGCGCGTGCACTGAGACGTGACCGACGGATCGGCGCCCGCGCTTCGTCATTCTCTCTTTCGACAACGCGACATGTGCGAGCGAGCGTGTGCTCGCCAAAGCGAACGTCGTAGGTCATTCCGTAAAATCCGCTTTCTCTGGCGAGGGGATCCGTGGGATGAGGGAATCGTTGGCGGCAGAGGATTGAATAAGCATTAGGTTGCTTCAATATACATGCGTATCTTATCGCTGAAGCTAAACTGCCGTTTCTGGAGAATATACTAACAGCGTTCTCTTACGCAACTTTCGTTTCTTTTTTTCGTTTTGATACACGATCAAAAGGAGAGGAGAAAATTCACGCTCGAGCACGTACTTAACCTAAGTTGTTAAAACGGGGCATAGAACGAATACGCGATAGCTAATCAGCATAAACTGAAAATATTATGAAACGTGAGGAGCGGGTCGATTCGTAGAATTGGGCTTTTCGAAGGGTGTATAATCCCTTATCCCTCGTCTTCGACATCATTAGTTCGGCACTGTCGTTATCGAAATGTCGACGCTCGGAAAAAAGCCTAACAAACATGAAAGATCTCCATCGTCGTGTAACATTAGATCTTTCGTTGACCAATTAGAAAAAAATTTAATCAAATTGAACGCGGAAAATGTCTCTCAACGAGTTTCTGAAATACATACGAATAGCAAGTTCATTGTTAAATATTGTCGATCTTGCGACTAAAATGAAGATTCAAGCTGATCAAAATTATTCGCACTTGATAAATGCGATTCGCGATATGATTAAAAAAATTGCCGATCGATATTCATTCGTGCAAGAACGAAAGAAGTCTAGAGTGACATCAATTAAACGCGTGCATCCGCATAATCCTATTATTAAGAACGCAGACGCTTCTTCTTGGAAAATAGAAATTATACGTATATTGTTATAGTATTAACAAAAGTATTGAAACGTTTTGTGAGCGAGTGTTAAAGTGTATTTTTCCTGATCGATATTTCGGAAGATGAGCAGTCTTCCGAAAGAGCTTCATCCATCCGAGGAACAGCATCTTAAGAGCCTCGTTCGCCCGAGGGATATAATCTCGTTGAAGAACGATGGTGCGCGAATGAACAGTGTCTCGCAGAGGAGTGACGCATCTTAGAGGAATCGCGGTGCACGGAAGAGCAATGTTTGTCGGAAGAACAGCGCATTACCGAAGAACTTCGTTTACCCGAGGAGCAGCATTTCGCCGAAGGGCGACACATCATGGGAGAAATGTGGTATACGGAAGAACGTTTCCAGGAAGAATCACGATTCACCGAGGAAGTGTATAGAGAAGAAAGAAACGAAAGAGTTGCAAGCGAGACTAGCGCGGCAAAACTCGCTGTAGGCGAGTATGCGTATATCAACTATCGTATCAACGAGTGGAAGTGTTTCGTCCAAAAGTCCATTCGACGAGTGTATCGTAATTTGTCCCATAATTATATTGTTCTTTTTATTAAATATTAAGTCCCTTTTGTTAAGATAAGTGAAACATGTGTAATAAAATTCTACCGCATTTTGTGTGCGTGTTTCTTCGAGGAAATCTTAATGATTAAAAGATTACTGACATTTCTCCGTTTCTTTCCTAAGAATTGTGTTTTTATATTTATCCATGATTCATCTTATAAAAATATTAAAAAAATATGATTTTAAAAAAACGGAGGACGCTTGAATATAATTCTGTTTGCGGTACAGATGGTGTTGATTATAGTAAGGAGCATATACAGTTAAGATAAAAATATTGAGACATGTAGACTAGCACTTTAACAATAATAATGCTAATAATATCACTAACAACAATAATAATACTAATAATAGTATTAACTTAATCATAACGTCACAATAACATATAACCAATTCGCATATCAATGAATAATATTCAATATCTCCAGATGTAATATTAGATTATTATCGCTTAACGGGCAAAACTAGATGTCTCTATATGTAATAGACAATCTTAAGTTTGAAATATTATATATATATATATATATATAAATGCGAGCAGGATTAAAACTGATTGTTTCATGAAGGTGTTATAAGACACATATAAATGTATTCATAAATATATAAATGTGCCATAATATATAAAAGTGTGTTGAAGATATAGTTATATAATCACTTACTTTCTTAATTATTTATTCTCACATAAGGCTATTTTTATTATAATCTTTAATTTGTAAAATATGTGAATTGTAACTTCTGTAAAAATAAAAATAACGAGGCAATTTAAGGGACATTTTAAAATATAAACTACATTCAGTAGAACGTGTATTTTACAATTGTTGGTAGTTTTCTGTGCTGAGATTGAATTATTTCAGTTGATCTAAAAGAATAATCCAATATCTCAGCTCAGGAAACTTCCAACAGTTACAAAATAAGCGTTCTGCTGAACGTGGCCGAAATCTCTCATTTCTATACATGATATCTAATTTAAAATGTTTCTATACATGATATCTAATCTAAAATGATTATTATATATTGATATGTTTCTATACATCATATCTAATCTAAAATGTTTATTCATTTTTTGCAATGTTACAAAAATATTAAATTTCTTTAACCTAAATATACGTCTTACGTTTCGCACGACCAAGTCCAGACAGCAAAGCAAAAACGAGATGGTGCGTTCACTATCTCTATCGAGGCCCTGATAACGCCTCATTGTTTTACGCACATTGTACACCTTAAATTCAAGCGTCCACGTTCCGAACGTTATGTCCGGCTGTAATCGTCCGCGATTTAATTCATCCGCGTCCACCACGTTCAATTATTTTTAAAGAGTACACTAAATAAGTTACATATTAGTACAATAAAAATATTTTTCACTCACCAAAATGTAGGAACGATACAGTTCGTCGAAAGTTGCGAGAGACCGCGAGAGATATTCTAGCTGCCCGAAAAGGAAGCTCTCACTACCGAGAAAAGCGCATCACCGTCACTGTCACTGATCACGAGATATGTATTATTGTGCACGTGACGAACGACACTCCCAACGTATGTTAGTATCGGTGTTGATCGATAAAAAAACGAAAATTTGATACGATTGCGAAAGAAAAAACGATGAAAATAACCAACACTATGTTTCGGAAAAAGTGACAATACTAATGACAAATCATCAAAAATCTTATTATTAATCGAAAACTGAGAGATTCTTAAGACAAATGATTGACTTTAATAATAAACGCGAAGACGGCACGTCTGGTCGAAACGAAGCACGGCATAACACTGCTGAAGTATGCGATCTTGCAAGCAAGCCGAGAGCCTGTCCTTTGTGACGACACGGTGGGGGGCGTTACCGGATTCCACGGATGTTAGGATAATAAAAGACTAAACATCGCCTGAAGCTCGCAGATTCGGTTGGTGCTTCGATCTAAAGAAAAATAATATTTAACTAACGACACGAGCACAACAACGTTTGATTAACAATATAAGTATGCAATTAACATCATGTATTTAATTATTCCGGGAGTAGTCACCTTATTTTTTTCATGTAAACAATCACGATCTATCATCTGGAGTAATTTTAAACCACAATTAAAAGTTGTTATTATTAACAAAATATAGCATTTATCGATTGCTCTATGATTTATTATTATTTGGGAACATTGTAGATATAGATTTATTCGCTACCTCTCTTGAATAAAATGAGGAAAAATCAAAAAAATATTTAAGAAACGAAATAAGCACATCAATGTCTTATTATGATAGTATTTTTAATAAATGCAAATATCTATTTAAAAAAACGCTGTTTCATTTATCCCCATTTTCGATGAGATAAGATGATATTTTTTCAAAAAGCGTCGTTTTTCTAACGTATTTCGCATTGTGCGCGATAAAATGTCACTGAAGAGGGTCGAAAAATTACGATCGAAACGAATTTCTATTGTACTTCTTTAATGAATACATATTAATTTAATATTATATGTTATATGCACGGATATCAGGCAATGACTTTTATTGGCCTCGTTTACCTAATTTATTTAATTTATTTGTTTATATATATATCATTATTAATATATTATTATAGCCTAATCGAATTCTTTAAAATAAGGAAATTTTTAAGCCTACTATGCTGTTTGTCCTTTATTTACAGATACACAGATTTACAGATAATTTTTTGACCATATCAACCGTAGCAATAATTTGATTTGGAAGATTGCCTAAAAAATTCAACAGGCACAAAAATTGTGCAAATTGCAACGAACATAGTTCCTTTACACAGTTATAGTTCAGTATGGTATAGTTATAGCTCAGTATAGCCAACGCAAGTAGTAAGCTCGACACGACGATCGCATTTTGGACTTTTGACCGCTCTCCTGCGCGAAGAGATCTTGCCGCTGCTCTTTACGCGACGCTGTTATTGAACCACATAAATGAATTAATTCTTTCGTGCCTTTCATATCGCTCGGCTCATCTCATTTTCCGAAGCCACGTGAATTTCGGAGAGCTACATGGATATGTTATTTTAGGTTAAAATGTTGGCGTTAGTCAAGTGATGGAGATGAGACATTCCCTAAAATATGCTCAGTTCGTTGCATATTGTGAAAATTTGCGAGGGATTACAAGTGTTTTGTTATAACTACTTTCTGTGACTAAATTCAGCAAATGCTTATGTTACCTTCAGTGCGTTGTATGTGCATTATCATAATTGAACTTTTTTTCACAAATAAATTATATTTCATTATAATAAAAAGAAAAGCGGCATTTCATTGAATCGTGATAATATGATTGAACTGAGTTCACTCTACAAATTGCTATTTTACAACTTAAAAATGTAACCACGTATAATATAATTCTTTCCATTTGAAGAACGTTCCGAGAGTTGCACGGCCGAATCTTAGTATATATGTATTGTAGAGACCACCTTTTACGGTTTTGTTCTGGTAGCCGTGACGCAGTTTCACTGTCCTGACCTGTATACAGTTTCGTTATTTCTACCGACATCCTGCAGCCTGTGGCCTCCCGCTGCCTCTTTCTGAATTCCACCGATGTCCCGTAGCTTATTGCCTTCTGCCGCCTTTGCCTTTCTTTTGTTTGGTTTCGACGTCCTGAGGCTTTATCCGTGGTCTCCTATTTCGTGTGCGTGTCTTGTTGAATTTTCCTATACGTTTTCCATAAGACAAAACGTTTGCTATGACGTTCTTAATCGATCTCCTTCAAAAGAAGATTCTCAGATCACAGCCATGACATTTCGTGTGATCAACGATTTTGAGCTTAATTCATATATTACAATAAGATTTGATTTAATTATCGGTGAAGTTCTATAAATAAATAGTAATATGTGCTTATATCTATTTCATGAATGATAAAAAAATATATAAAGCAGAAGATATAAGTTTGAATATAAAAACTGATATATATCCAGATAACCATGTATAATTGAACATTTTCAGAAAATTAATGCATAGCACGTGTTGTTATATGTTTACTGTGTATTTGCTAACATCAAATAGAACATGTCACTGAATGTAGTAAAATGAATGATACTCATATAATTGGATGTCAAAAGAACAAATAGTCAGCGACACTGGTACATTATGTTGTCAGCCTTATGACAACTTACAATTTCGTTCAAAGCATCGTGACGATGTGACGATAAAAATGCAAATGTAACGATGCCCAGCTATTGTCGTGTATGTCCTCAAGCAACGCAACAAGTTTGTTGTCAACAAAATATTAACAATATGACATAGTTGCATATTTATGATAACTTTTTAACAAAAAAAGCAACATATAGCTTTCGAGTGTTACGTCTTGGGTACCTCGGGAACTACGAATTCCTTTTTTTTTCATATGATTGGGAAGCAGACAGACTTCGGGCAAGCGTTATTGTAAAAAGGATAAGATTACGATGGCTCGCCGTTAAACGCGCCATATGTTTCCCCACGCGTCTTTCATCTTTTCCGCCTTCACGTAAGGCATGTAGTTCTGTTACATTCTGGGTACCCCGGGAACAACGAATCCTTTTTTTTTATGATCAGGAAACAGACAAATTTAGGCAAACGCTATTGTAAAAAAGATACGAATACACGCCGCCAAATACGTCATGAGTTTCCCAATGCGTTTACAATCTTATCCGCCTTCATACATAGTCGGTCGGACTCAGACCCTTTGATAGGATTAGGTTCTTAGGATCGTTTATGACATCCAGATAATATTAGGAATTTTTCAGAATATTCGTTTTCCAATCCTCTATATCCGTTTTCCACACAAACTCTTCTCATTAGCGATCGTCATCCGCCACCCACAAAAATCTTCCCTATATGAGCCTCATTCTCTTACCGCGAGCACTCTTTGCCCGTTTGACTACTGTCGCGTATTATCGTTTTCAACATCTTTTGCATTCGTGCCATTATGGCTTCCCCCACGACTTCGCCTTTGTTGTTCAGATCGGGATCTCTCCAGTGCCACCTGTTTTATGAAACTTGCTGTGCGTAACTCGGAATTTCTTATAGATATTCGTTTCGACATTCCGATAATTACTCCGAGTATCAGAATCGCTCGATTTAACCGTAATCAGTCAATATCAGTCAGTTAACCAGTATCAGTCAGTCAGTGTCAGTCAGTGAATCATTTTCACTTCGCCTTCTGCTGCCGAACAACTCGCTGTGCAAGTCAGGATCTCTTAAGTGAACTATTTTTTTCGGTATTCCGGGATCCCATAAATCCGGTACACTACGATCAACGAACCCATATTCTGCTCATTATTCACCACAGTTGATTCACCTAAATCGTAAGTCTCTATCTCATATTTAAACATGACTTTTAATCATTTCAATCCAATCTCCAATTCCACTTCACTCCTTAAAACACACACATACACTGCGTAATTATTATCTTCCTTGTATTATATAATGATGTTTTTCTCACCATACCGATACGTTAAACATTCTTGTTACGTTAAATCCAATTGTATTATATTAAGTTACACGGATTACTTTTTTTCTTAATCTTACTTTAATTTTCATCTTGTATTTGCATTATTCCAATAATGCTGATTTATAAAAGTTTGTTTAATGTTAACCCATGTATCTCATTGTTTAACTTTAGCTAACCCTTTCATCTTTTAAATATTGTATCTTTTACAATGACTTTTCTCATCAATTTACCACTATTATTAATCCATGTGAGAACCAAATTATGTTATTAGTATAATTAATAAACTGTTTTATTCAAAATGCCCTTAATTTAACCAAATTGTTAAAATTATTCATTCATTTCCTTTCAATTACTTAAATCTGAATTCCCCTTTCAACACTCTCATATGGGCCTATCCCAGGTAAAGAGAATAAGTTCTTTGACCTAAATAAAGGACCATAACGTACGTTCTGCGATCGGAATAAATGGGCCTTTCCGGACCTTGACTTGATCCGCAAACCTGCCAGTACATTTAGGTCTCACGAGTGCGCGAGTAAGCGATGTTTGTTGCGTACATCCTCTTCCAGGAAGACGTAACACTCGTATCGAATCTAGCAATATCGCATTTCAATGCTCGTAGATGTCATCACATTGAATATAGTAAATTTGGCTATCTGTGTCGGTGAACATTATTTTACCTTTCTCGCGATACAAAGAGACATATATTCGTGATGAAATTCAAACAAACAAATCTTTGATAAATCGAGAATACACATATCCATATAGATTGGCTTGTTGAATTTTACCTCAAGTTTTCACAATTCAATAGCAATCAAATTTTCTGAAAAAAAGCTTTTATTATGAAAATTCGGTTTCGCGATCATTGCCTCAGCACCACACCAAGCCATTTTATTAAAAGTTTTACGTCTACGTGGTTTCGAACATTTCCCATAGTTTTACCAAATACTGCGTTGTTCATCAATTTGTACAAATTTTTCTCAAAATCATTTTGTCGCATATGTTCTAAATTGTGTATTTAATTCGATCGCGAAGCCGTGGAGATTGGACAAATTGAAGTACAAGATGTATCTTTCTAATACGAAGACCGTGACGTGTGCACTGCTGACGTGTAGGTTGCGGTAATGGATAATATAACGCTGCTTATCATATAATGTTGCAAGTAACTTATCTTATCTTTTGCCGAATGGTTTTACACGGGTCGGACAAAACGATAGATCGGTGTGAGGGTTGTGCAAACGTTGCGGATACTCTAAATCGACTTCGAGAATGTAACCTATGGACGACTCTAGCGCGATTGAAGATACATCAAAATTTGAAATATCCGTGACTCACTGAAATTTGGCATAAGGCAACGATTGACACATTGCTCATCTATATAAATTGTTTATATCAAAGTACATCAAGTACGATGATAGTTTCAATGAATCATAAGATTGTATGTACTTGTTATTGGCTTGCGCATGTCTACTGGAACATTGACTCAAGTCACCGCGTATACCGCGTTTGATAAACATGACCATATCGATGTCGGTGAGTAGAGGATCTAGGCCGGTTCTGGCTCAATTGGATCTGTTTTACC
>NW_014563316.1:0-969 GCF_001313825.1 Dinoponera quadriceps | reverse complement strand
GCGCGTTCGCTTTGGGCGCTCATGTGCAGACGTGTGATCTATCACATGGGTAGACAGCTGTGCTCTGTGGGTAAGGAAAATCGCTGGTGTGCCCGACATAGTATATGAAAGCGATTCAAGCATATAAATGATCAAACAGACGTATTATTAACTTAAAATATGTATAATATCGAGATATAATAAAATTGTTAAAAATAATTTAGGCGACAAGATATCAATATCTTTTAGAAATTAATATATTTTTTTAATAATTTAGTTAAATAGTTAGAAACAGACATAATCAAACTTCAAAATGTATATATTTTAATTTAAAAAATGGAATTGTAGAAGAGTAGTATAATTGTGATACTGCGACACTTTTGTTACGTAAGGTATATATTAGACGTTCTAAGAAGTATGTTTTTCGAACGTTCTTACTTCATTTAAATTTTAAATATAAAAAACAAGTAAATATGAAGCGAACGTTATTCGAACGCTTACGTAACGCTTGGGCGACGATATATACTCTCTTCTCCGCCACTCTCGCAAGATACGCAACTAACAGCGCTCGGGCTCAAAGTCGTTGACGTCATAATATAGAGTGAGTGCAAAAGTTTAAGAAATTTAGTATATAAAATCGTTTATTAAACACTTATGTAATTACCGTCATTTTCTATAATCTTTTCCAAACGTTCGGGTAGCATATAAATACCTCAATAAAACGACCTCGGTTTTGTGTTGAAGAAGGAGGAAAGATGTTTTTTGATGGCTCCCAAAAATACAAATTTTTTCTCACTCAATCGTTTTGTGATAATCGGAACAAGTGATAATGTGTGATGTAATATCAGCAGAATATATGCATAATATCGAAGCGAGAATGGACCAAATAAATTCGAAAATTCAGCAGAACATCGTTACTATTATAGCCACGTTACTAATACACAAAATTGCTTATATCTGAGAAATGATTGAGTTTTCGACCTATGTTAA
>NW_014563315.1:0-952 GCF_001313825.1 Dinoponera quadriceps | reverse complement strand
ATAATATAGTGCCATTAGTGTTATAGGCGCCGCATTGTGCGAGTAACTATCATTACGTTGTTTTATTTTTCATCAGCTATGCTTCATAACTGTTTATATATATTTTCTCATACAACAAGATATCAATGAATTAATCCTTATGATATATTGCGCAAAGTGTTACACAAAATAAAAACGTGAGAGAGATAAATTTGCAAAAACATTTTAAAATATTAAATTTTATTAGATACTTAATAAATTTGCATATTAGGTGATTGCGTTGAAACGCACTGTTTAGTTTTAGGTATCTCTAGGTGTTTTATACTTTAGTACGAACAGATGTTGCTTATGTTACGTTGAAGGAAGACCATGTGTTACTAACTTCCAGTCGAAAGACGCCATATTTATTTGGGATACGTGCTTCGAAAGAGCAAGTTAAAAATGGACCGTGATAAGTTGTTTTTCCGATATGTATTTCTACACTACTTTAATTTAAAATAACGTGTAGCTGAAATTCACCGATTACTTACACAGACTTATGGTGAATCTGCACCATTCGAAACTATGTATATATATATACAATACAACAGTGTAGAGAACAATTTCGACGATTAAAAAGTGGCGATTGTGTCTCTTATGGCAGGCAACGACCAGGTCAGTCGAAAAAAAATTTGAAGTTTCCGGATTGCAAAGTTTGCTGGATGAAAACTCTTCTCAAACCCTTAAAGAGTTGGCTGAACAGCGCAATATTGTGTCACACCCGGATGGTCCCGAGACGCGACGTATATTTCGGGAATTGGGAATTGTCGGATGACAGGCGTTGCATGTGAAAAGAATTGTAAAAAAAAGGCTTTATTTCAAAGCTTAGACAAGTTTTATATCGTTTGGGAACCTTGTCCTTGACTCGCTTTGCATTCGGCAGCAGTTATACAAATTACGCGAGATGCGCGATAGTACGAGGTTGAATGTTGAA
>NW_014563314.1:0-462 GCF_001313825.1 Dinoponera quadriceps | reverse complement strand
TGAAAAAGATCACAAAAAATGTTTTTTTGAAGTGCTTTAAGGATTGGAAAAAAAGGTGGCACAAGTGTATAATATCTGATGGGGATTACTTTGAAGGAGACAAAATAGATATTCATGAATAAATAAATAATTTTTGAAAAAGCACAAAATTCGCGATACTTTTTGAACAGACCTCGTACACTTTTTCCAGCGATGTTCAATAAGTTTGATACCTTTTTTATAATAAGAACTGTCTTGCTCCTCAAAATAGCCATCAACTGCCGACATCACTTCTTCATCGTTGGGAAATCTTTGACCATTGAGCCATTTTTTCAAGTTTGGGAACAGAAAATAATCCGAGGGGGCTAAATCTAGCGAATAGGGTTCACCAGACACTCAATTGAAACATCTTGTCTTCACGACACTGTTTTTGTTCGAGTGTGAGCAAACGCGGTACCCATCTTGCACACAGCTTTCTCATGT
>NW_014563313.1:0-604 GCF_001313825.1 Dinoponera quadriceps | reverse complement strand
AAGTCCAAACCTCGCGTGTTGTTTTCAACTGACACGACGACGTTAACACTGGCCGAGTGGTTTCCCGACAAACTGGACAACCGACCACGTGGGTCGACCCCCGTCGGGGGGGGGAAGGTCCCCACCCTCCGGGCGAACTTCCCCGCGGAGTTTTGCCGCTCTGCGGCCTGATTTTCTACTGCGAAATAGCGAAAACCATTACGACGTCACCTCCGGGGGCGCCGAGNAATAGCGAAAACCATTACGACGTCACCTCCGGGGGCGCCGAGGCGCTGAGAGACCAAGTCCAAATGCTGCGTGTTGCTTTCTCGCTGCGCCGACGACGTTACATCCGGCAGGATTTCTCTGACGACCTGGACAAACGACTACGTTGGTCGACGGGGAGTCTTCAGTCGAACGTCTGCGCAGAATTTCGCCGCGCTTAGGCCAGCATTTCCGCTGCGGAATCGCGAAAACCGTAACGACGTCACTTCCGGCGGGCGCCGAGGTGCTCTGAGACAATGTTCGTACGCGGCGTGTTGCTTTCTCGCTGCCCCGACGACGTTGACTCCGGCGAAGGGGTTCCCTGTCGACTTTGACAACCGGCCACGTTGGTCGACGGAGA
>NW_014563312.1:0-390 GCF_001313825.1 Dinoponera quadriceps | reverse complement strand
AGAATATCTAACAATAAGATGAGTCCTAAAAATGACATATCTTCTACGTTACGTAAATTGTCGATTGATGGCGAAAACGAAGATGGGCAACAAACAGAAGCATTAGAAGAGAGTGAGAGCGAAACAAGCGTAAGCGAATCTGACGATAGTGACGATATTTATGTTTGCTCAGGTAAGATAGGTACTATCCCTAAACCATGGACATAGAAGAAACTGAATGACGTCGTTAGAAATCTAGAATTGGCTAAAGATGCTGCCGAATATCTGGCTTCCGAATTGAAAAAAAGCAATTTGTTAGTAAAAGGAACAAACGCTACATTCTATCGAGACAGGGAAAAAAAATTTCGAAAATATTTTTCTCGAGACTCAGACATTGTATATTGTAATAAC
>NW_014563311.1:0-593 GCF_001313825.1 Dinoponera quadriceps | reverse complement strand
CTTAAAATATGAATTATCGACGTTTTATCAATAATTACAAGGAAAACTTTGTCGAATGTCAAACTCAACTGCGAAGTAATATATTAAATAATAAACAATGTCTGTTACCAAAAAATATATATTAATAAAGAAAAATAATAAAAACTCTACATTATATTAAGTAAAAGAACGTAGAAAACAGAATTGATTTATGATATTGACGCTTTAAGCTCGTATTTTAGCTCTACGGATATGCGCATAAAGTCGAAAAACGTAACGATAACTTTGTACTTATAATATAAGGTTAAAGTTAGATATAAAAGGGCGGTTCAATANGTACCCGTGTTAGACGACAGAGGGCGTTTCTGAGGGAAGTTGGTGTTATCATCGTGTGCTGTCATCTATCAAACGACGGCAAAACAAATTGCAGACTGATTGATAGGTTAGTTTGGATTTGGCAGCCATTCGAGTAAGACGTGTTTCGTGATTTTTGCTAAGATGGAAAAAGAGCAGTATCGTTCGATAATTCGCTTTTTGATTTTGAATGGGAAAAAATGCGAGGAAGTAAAAGCAAAGTTGGATGCTGTTTATGGGGACACTTTGCCATCTATGAC
>NW_014563310.1:0-1908 GCF_001313825.1 Dinoponera quadriceps | reverse complement strand
CCTATATTTGTTTCTTCCTGTGTCTGTTCGTGCGTAAACGTAAATTACGCGTATCATTGCATATCGTATTACGTGTTAAAGATAAACGCGTATTGCGTGTACATTTTAATGTTTTACATTAAAATCCAACCTCTTTTGGCGCGATGCGCGCGTATATCTGTTATTGCCCGTCGATAATATTTCGTTAGATACGGAATCACGTTATTCTTCGAAATAGAATTTGCTATCTGCGGTTTTGGAGATTTATGTCGGCGTCGCAGAATATTCGGCGCAACGCTCGTCGCAAATTCGTTATTACGCAGTACAGCGACCGACCTCGGATTGGAAGATCAATCGTTGATTTCGCGCAGATGCATCACCTTGACAAACACAATAAAACGTCATTTCAAGATAATGATATACGTTGCCATAATTCTCGCGACACTGTGCATATTAAAGTACGTGCGTAATAATAAACCGCGGTTTTATTTTGAGGAGGGCCAGCAGTGATATCATTTCCAACGTGTATTACTCCTGAAAACGTGCTTTTATTACTAATGAGAGGCAAACACACCGAAAAGTTTGACAAAACATCTCACGGAACGAGTAGTCGTTTATTGTTTCTAGTTACTCCGATATCTCGCTTCCTATATCGTTCTCCTATATAGTTCCATTAAAAATATTATATCAATATTTTTGTTATTCAAGAATAATTTTCATCAACTCGGAATAGAAAATATTAGAAAGAACAATATTTTCAAACTGATACAATTCTTAATTTGAAGATATCATTTCTTCTATCCAATATTTTGTCCTCTCGATACTTAAAAATTATTCTTAAGTAACAAAAATATGATATTTTATTGGAACTATATAGAATTTCTTTATGTGAACATGTTTTATCTTTCATATACAAGGGGTGATAAAAAAATAATGAGACTTTCTATTTTTTTTTTATAATATTTATTTATTCGTTGATATGAATGTTGTCCCCTTCAAAGTAGTCCCCCTCGGATATAATGCACTTATACCAGCGCTTCTTCCAATTTTGAAAGCACTTTTGAAATTCACTTGTTGGTATGGCTTTCAGCTGCTTCACCGATTCTGCTTTTATGTCATCTTTGTTGTCAAAACGTCTTCCTTTCATGGGTTTCTTCAATTTTGGGAATAGAAAGAAGTCACAGGGGGTCATATCCGGTGAATACGGTGGTTGTGGCATTAATACGGTGTTGTGTTTGGCCAAAAACTCACGAACAAGCATTAAGGCATGAGCAGGTGCATTATCATGGTGCAGTCGCCATGACTGATTTTGCCATAAAATTGGTCGTTTTTGTCGAATTGCTTCACGCAAACGATGTAAAAAAGTAATATATTTTATTAACCGTTTGACTTTTAGGTAAGAATTGTCCGTTATTGACCTGCGAGGACCTGCGAGACAGGGCGCTCGTCATCTTCAACGTCTTCTCGTCCATTTTTAAAACGGTTATACCACTCAAAAACTCTTGCTCGGCTCATAGCCGAATCACCATAAGCAACTTTTAACATTTCAAGAACTTTAGTGCAGTTTATTCCATTCTTATAGCAAAATTTGATACAAATTCTCTGCTCCATTTTTTCCGTAAGTGAAAAATCGAAGAGCACACTAAAACANTTCACTGACAGCTGATGGCAGAATAAACATTCAATATGGCTGCCAATGCACATACAATATCCATGCAAGTACAGCCACCTAAGGAAAAAAAAATTTTGCCAATCAGATGAAACAGCCCGGGAAATTTAAAAAGTCTTATTATTTTTTTATCACCCCTCGTAATATTATGTATTCTCGCTTTTGTAAATATGTAAGAATATGAGTAAATTGATATCAATTCTTTTTCCGCACGTAGACTAGAAACTAATACAGACATGCTAACATATATTGAAGCAACA
>NW_014563309.1:0-581 GCF_001313825.1 Dinoponera quadriceps | reverse complement strand
TGTTCTTACCCAAGGTACCGAATCTGATTCCGCTGGACCAGGGCGTGCGAACCATTGAGATCGCAATCAACAACATCTTCAACAACATCGAGTATCGAAACAACAGGTTTGACTTGGCGACGGCGACAGAGAGGACGGCTCGAGAAGTTGGCTCGGAGAATGCGTATGCTGCATTGCGTCGTGCTCGAGGCGTTGCGCTAGTACACGGCAATACCGACCATCATCTATTCAAAGAAACANTCGCACCGACGACTCGCTGCTCGGCGTGTGCGTGAACGCTTGCGAATTAATGAAGCCGGAGCAGAACGCCAGTAACGAGAAATCGGAGAGCGAGACGACAAAGGCATAGTTTTTATCGCCCAAAGAGCAATCTCCGCCGCCCATAGAGCAGTATCCGCCGCCCATAATAAATTCTCGGCTGCCGGAAGAGCCGTCTCCACCGCCCAAAGAGCCGTTTTCGCCGCGCGATGACGCGCCCGATGACGCGCTCAAACTTTATTGCGATCTCTTTCCGGTGCAGTCTCTACACGGAGCGGTAAAGCTGAGAGAATTCGACGGAGGATTCAAAAATAAGCGCTATG
>NW_014563308.1:0-575 GCF_001313825.1 Dinoponera quadriceps | reverse complement strand
TTCTACTTCTTTTTGGTACGTCTTTCTTCAGATTCCAGCAGAAATCTGCTATCATATGTTCGTCCCATCTTCTCTGATAGCGACTTTCCATTACTTTTATGTCTTGATGAAAACGTTCACCTTGTTCTTTGCTAAAATCTCCTAGGTTGTCTGGAAATTCATCAAGATGTGAGTGCAAAAAATGTAATTTCAAATTCATTAAACAACCTAGTTTTTCAAAGTTTTTTACCATATTTTTAACGATTTTTTTATACTGTGGANCCAAAAAATTTTGTGCCACGTCTTTGAAACTGAGCCAAGCTCCTTTCTCAAGTCCGTTCATTTTACTAGTAAAATTTTCATCTTTGAACATCGTACGAATCTGTGGTCCGTCAAATATTCCTTCTTTTACTTTTGGCTCAGAAAGATTTGGAAACTTCGATTGGAGATATCGAAAACATTCACCTTTTTTATCTAAAGCTTTAACGAACTGCTTCATTAGACCAAGCTTTATGTGAAGGGGAGAAATAAGAATTTTTGATGGATTCACTAAAGACTTGTGAATGATGTTATATGAACCAGTGGTTAACGATGAT
>NW_014563307.1:0-399 GCF_001313825.1 Dinoponera quadriceps | reverse complement strand
TTGTGTTATTGTTAATTCGTTTGTGTTAATTTGAATGTTCTTCCGCTCTCATGAAACTCAAGATCACGTGCGCACATTTTTTGGTCCTTCGAGCAGGATAATCTGTTACTACAGGCGATCTATTGTGTTGTGAGTGTTACGTGAACGTTTTTCAGTATAAGATGAGTTAAGAAGCGGAAGGTCTCCTTCGTGCATATGGCCGACTGCACGGTAGGATATCCCATGCATATGACAATTTGAAGAAGCTGAATGCAACAAAGATCAAATGAGGAGCGGTTGAATCGCGTGTGAAGCTTCTCTACTAATAGTGGGCCAAATTTGAAATTAACGATGAAGCCTTGAAGGGTGACTATTGGGAGAGAGTGAAACAGCACGATGTTGCCAGCAGCACGGAAGAAA
>NW_014563306.1:0-1225 GCF_001313825.1 Dinoponera quadriceps | reverse complement strand
TTTTTTACCAAAAAACCGGAAAAAACTTATGCATACACCTGGTACATCGCCGCATATACACAACCGCGTCCGCTGTCCTGCGAACCTGTCTACCACGAATCTCGAAAGTTGGCTAAGCTGACAAAACACATCGCGATTGTCGAAATATCAACACGTTTCGACGCATCTATTGTCTAACGAGAAAAGCCGTTTAAAACATCGAGCTGACATCCGCTCGTATATGAGTCTGCTGTAACAACCGATCAGTGATCGAGAACCGAGAATAAATCTTTTGTTTATTTCTTCAACAAGAACTCTCTCACAATTATTATAATGAATCTGGCAATCCGACGAGCCAATCAAGGGCCACGATCGCCGCTACGACGAGCTGACCATTCGTACCGACCGGTCCTCTCTCCGTACCGAAAAGACGTTCCCGCCGCTACAAAAGCGAATAGGGAAGGGCAGGAACGTCGCATTATTATTATTATTATCGCGGGCAAAGAAATCGTCGATTAAGACAATGTACAATAGATTTCTGAAAATTTCGTTCTCGAAACTATTACTAATTTAAATAAAAAAGTAAATAATTCTTTCAGGAATTTGAATAAAAAAGCAAGCAATTTTTTAGTTTGTCCAAAAATATTTGATCACGATTTTCCATTAGTTCTTGATAATAACATTTGTGATAATTTTTCGGAAAGTATTATTATTAATGCAGCAATCGAGCCATCAAATGTAGTACACATTTCTACATACATTCACACTTCTTTGAAAGAAGAACGGAACATGAAAGAGGACATTTATTATCTACGAGGGTGGATCAAATATAAACGAGCCTTTTGCAAAGNGAGGGTGGATCAAATATAAACGAGCCTTTTGCAAAGAAAACCATATATTTTTCAAAATCAATTATAATTTATATTTTTCTTATTTTTTTACATAGTCCCCTATCTTATTTATATACTTCCTCCAACGGTCTGGTAATTTTTTAATCCCGGTATCATAAAAAGTTCGCAGATGTGTATCAAACTAATTGCACACAAACTGCTGCACTTCCTCGTTCGTTGTAAAGCGTTGTCCACCAAGGGCTTCCTTGAGTGGTCCAAACATATGGAAGTCGTATGGTGACAGGTCTGGGCTGTAGGGTGGATGTTCTAGGATAATCTAGTGCATATCGGCCAATTTTTCTTGTGTTACTGCCATAGAGATATAAGAATAGAGGGAACAAGGGATATATGCTACC
>NW_014563305.1:0-521 GCF_001313825.1 Dinoponera quadriceps | reverse complement strand
TTACATGGACGATATTGTAGTTTACGCGAGCTCACTAAAGGAGCACGATGAAAAAATTAAAACCTTGATGAATCGCTTTCGCGACGCAAATCTCCAACTCCAACCCGATAAGTGTGAATTCTTGGACCGCGAAGTCGCTTATTTAGGCCATAATTATTGGAGAAAATAGCATCCGGACGAACCCCGACAAAATTCATGCTACCAACAATTTTCCCACTCCTTTGAATCCTAGGAACATCAAACAATTCCTTAGCCTGGCAGGTTATTATAGCCATTTCATTCCCGAATTCTCACACGTCGCGAAGCATTTACCAAATTACTTAAAAAGTACGTTCCTTTCCTTTGGACGGTAGAACAACGACGATCATTTGAAACCTTAAAGATAGCTCTTTGCATTGAGCCCGTCTTCCAATACCCTAATTTCTCACTCCCTTTCGTCCTTACGACCGAGGCTTCCAAATTCGCTATAGGAGGAGGTCTTAGTCAAGGTCAAATTGGCCAAGACTTATAGATTGCATATG
>NW_014563304.1:0-343 GCF_001313825.1 Dinoponera quadriceps | reverse complement strand
GTGGTTTACATCAAACATTTTCGTCATCATTCACCACTGAACTACAATTTTCTTGCAATTTAATTTCTCTCGCCGGGTTTACTGGATAAATCTATTTTTTTGCGTGTATGTAAAGATAACATGTAGTAAAACATATATTACATGAAATTTAGTGACAAGAATAACATCCTAATACTGTTGGACTTACTGTTTGCTGATAATTCAAATCGCATCTTATTATCTCTACGATAATTGTTTTACCGAGATAGACGGTCGCAGTACAATGCCAATTAAAATGATAAAAAGTAACAACGCTCAAGAGCATAAATGAAAGTTTCATGCAGATTGTTATAAAACAAGTCGC
>NW_014563303.1:0-519 GCF_001313825.1 Dinoponera quadriceps | reverse complement strand
AATGAAACAGTCTTAATGGATTCTTAGAAAAGGAGCGGAATTATGCGGAAAAAGGAAGGAAAGGTGGGTTAAGTAAAATTCCACCGGAGCTGTCGAACGATGAAGCCTGCTAGCTTGGATCCAGCTTTTCCTCTTTCCCATCTCTCCCCCTTCCCCTTTTTCTTTCAACTGTTGTGTAAAATATTATTCAAAGCGGCGTGGAAAGGACGACGGAGCGTACAAGGAGTAACAATGAATCGGGAGGAACAAAGAGGGCTGAGGCGTAGTTGGCGGGGATATATCTTCTCGCAGCCACCGTTTCCACCCCACGGTGGCGGTTCTCGTCGCGTTAAGTGGGCGGAAGTTGTCTATCCCGCCGTTAACTTTATTTAAGTTTTGATTTTTTTTACAGGGTACTTCACACTAACTTTCCATATCGGGCATTGAAAGAGACATTTTAAAATCTCGAATAGAAAAGATCATTGAACCTAGCGGGAGGGGCAGGGTCGCTGCGTCGCGGTCGTGCGCTTTCTGGACAAA
>NW_014563302.1:0-1046 GCF_001313825.1 Dinoponera quadriceps | reverse complement strand
AAGGCTATATTTTAATTCACCTTGATCTTGTATTGACCTACCTTTAAGACTGCAATGAACATATACTTTATACATATATTATTAACGAAATATACATTTGAACATTTTTTACAAATAGCGACGCCGTAAGAGATATTTCCTACTATTATTATATATGTAAATTTATCAAATAGCAAATGAAGCTTAATATTTTACAATGTTTTTGCAAATTTATCTGTACTCACATTTTTTATTTTTGTAACATGTTAAACAATATATCATAAGAATTAATTCGTTGTCATCTTGTAGTATGAGAAAATATGCATAAGCAATTGTGCAGCATAGCTGAAGAAAAGTAATACAACGTAATGGTAGCTACATACTCTCACAGTGCGGCGCCAGTTGTACTAATGGCAATATATTATTAGCTAAATCGAAAGTTTGGTCCGTTCCTTTTTAAATATGTTTTTCTTTAAGAAACAAAATGAAAAGTACATCAATCTAAATATTGACCATCGTTAGTGATGACTTTTTCCCATCTTTCGGGCAGCAAACGAATTCCGCGGCGAAAGAATGACTGAAGGCTATCCAGTCAGGGATCAATTTTTTGACGTTTTCATAAGAATTGAAGCGTTCCTTGGCAAATGCGTGTGCCATCGACCGAAACAAGTAGTAGTCGGAAGGAGCATAGTCTGGTGAATAAGCCGCATGGGGTAGCATTTCCTAACATTTTTTAACATTTCCTTGATATTTTTTCCTTTTGTGACATGAGACCAAACGTTGTCATGAAACAAAATCACTTGTTATAACCGCGCGTTACTATACGATATACTCACTTTATTGTTGCCGAAACGCCAAGGACGTTTCGACAACACTATGAATGTGCAATACTTGCAAGAAAAACATTGCGTTGCAAAAAAGCGGTGCACACGCCACCACACAATTTCCGGACGGCACGTGTCCACTGACCTGTCGCTAATACATCCGCCCTAAAGAATATAGAGAGACTCTAAAAGAGCCGCGCCGATCCGGAAGGCGGGCCCCTCAATATTCAACCTCGCACTGTC
>NW_014563301.1:0-426 GCF_001313825.1 Dinoponera quadriceps | reverse complement strand
ACTATTATTACAAAGAAAAGAGGAAATAAATTAAATTTCATATTCATATGTAAAGGTAAAATTGAAGATAAAATGAATGATGCTATATTAAATGAATTATTTATTAAACTACGCGAAGCAGTAACTCAAAACCCTATCAAAACATTAAATATCTCGAAAACACCACAATTAGACAATTTAAAATGGGAGCAAATTTTGAAACAAATCCAAAAGGCATTAGTCGGATTGTCTATTAAATTAATTATTTGTCACGAATAAGTAAAAATTCCGAATATTGAAAACCGAAAAAATATAATTGAAGAAGCACATTCATCAGCAGTTGGCGGACACAAGGGAATCACGAAAACTTACAATAGAGTTAGACAAAATTTTTATTAGGAAAATTTAAAATTTGAAAATCAAAATTTTATTAAGCAATGTCTACAA
>NW_014563300.1:0-1256 GCF_001313825.1 Dinoponera quadriceps | reverse complement strand
TTCGGCACTGACATATTTCCACACAGGTTTCGTCAAAGATTTTAGGAATCGGTGGGATATCTGCGACCAGTTTCGGCGTTATTTTATAACATATCTTTCCCATATTGTTCATTGCGGATGCTAAGGTATTACAACTGACTTCTGTTTCTTGTCTAAATAATGAATGGGTCTGCGGTATCAAATAATAAGTGTTATTTCCCCGTAATACTGGTAGTTGCTTGTAGCAAGCATTAGTGGGGGAGACATGAACTTCCACCGGTAATCACTTGACGGTATGAATAACTTCTCCTGCTAATACCGATGTATATCCTGGTCCTTTCATGAGATGATAAGCAAATATGTTAAGGGATTATTTGGCTATTGCTAAAAAAAAATATTGCAACGTTTTTGTTCTATGGTACATTGTTGAAATAGTATGTTTCTGTAAAGCTGGTTTATTTGACAACGGAGACGTTTTTCTACATAAACAAATTTCGTATTCATATATGTAAAAATGTTCATATTAGTAGTGTTCTTTACCTTTTTGAAAATGTTTAAGTTAATGTAAGTTTCAAAAATAAATAATTTTGTATGTTCTGTTACAATGNCGAAAATAAATAATTTTGGATGTTCTGTTACAATGAGGGTGTATCTGCAGTTTTGTATGTGGCCTACGCTTGCCAAGGTAAAGGCAATGTCTTGCAGTACGATAGAGTAAGAAAAATAGACCGTAGGAGATCCTGAGTCAAGGTAGTTTATTAATTTTGTTGCATATCCCTTATACAACGCACCGTATGAAGAGGCTTTGCAAGAATCTTCAAGTATACTATGCCAAAAGGTGTTTCCTTCTTCAATGTCTGTATATTGATTAAGTTTCAATTTGCTACGTATTCCTGATGTATCACTCGATTCGCGTCAAGCCGTACATTTGCTTTGTAGTGCAGCAAAGTAATTTTTATATTTACAAGCACTACTAGTTCGTATATACTTACTCTAGGGGGTATTTGATTAATTCATTGCAAATAATTATCCGAATGTCCGAATTTAAGAACTCCGTTTAAAATCCGGTTTTAACATCGTTCTATGAAACATTTAAAACGTATAAGTTCTTAGCTACGCTTATACTGGAGAGTTTTAAATCTTCAGCTGTTTCTCGTACGTTTCTTGTTTCACCTTTTATATTCTTTAATATCATCTTTGGGCCTTCATATTGATCCTCACTGATGGACAATATTATATTGTTACGTCCTAGAAAAGGATGTAGGCAACAAACAACG
>NW_014563299.1:0-361 GCF_001313825.1 Dinoponera quadriceps | reverse complement strand
TAACGTAATAAATCTGAAAATTATAATCACACTTGCCAGTTTGCATCGGTTCACGATTTAACGTAAAGAAACGCAATATCCACTCGACATTCACGTTACTTGGCCTATTGAACGCAAACTCGCAAATTTCGCCCGAGGATTGATTTCTTTTAATTTTTCTCGTGGAACTAAAGTATTTGGTCAAAAAGATTCAAGCGGAAAAGAGAATTTTCATCAGTTCAGGTTTTCTGATGTAGAATCGCAAGAAACGCTCGCCGTTTGAAATCTTCGAGGCTGCCGCATGGAAATATCTTAATAAAGCTGTATATTTCTATCACTCTCGCCAGGTTGCATCCGTTCACGATTTAACGTAAAGAAACGC
>NW_014563298.1:367-577 GCF_001313825.1 Dinoponera quadriceps | reverse complement strand
ACTGAGTTCGTCAATTAATTTACCGGTAAGCTTTCCTGCGCCGCCAATTCCTTTAGTTTTTTTTTTAATTACGTAGTCTTGAACCCATTCTTTTCTGGACGTGTCCAAGACACTCTTTTTTTTTACAATCTGATCTCCATAAGGTTGTGCATCCACAATTCCCTTATAAGTTTTACTGTCATCGTCGCCGATGTACGAGACATACTTAAC
>NW_014563298.1:0-361 GCF_001313825.1 Dinoponera quadriceps | reverse complement strand
CGTAATATACCACTCATCATACTCTGCAGTATCTTCCTGTCCTTTCCAGTTATCACATGCCTTACAATATCTTGATTTTACTTCAACATCTATAACTTTTCTTGTGAACCATCCGATTAGAGATGTTAAGCCATAAAGAGATGAAAATCCTTTTTTGCGCCAAGAGCCATCCCTTGAAACAGTAATCCCTAAGTTCTGTCCTTCTTTTGACGACATTTCTTTCTCTTCTGTAACAGCCTTTTGCATACTAATAGTGCGCACAACTTTCGTTGCTATAGCAATAGTGTCATTTACTTTAGCGTAAAAAGAGTAGTATATTGGATGGGGCAAATCCATAAAAGCGCAAAACTTTTTGATACCA
>NW_014563297.1:363-589 GCF_001313825.1 Dinoponera quadriceps | reverse complement strand
AATGGAGGAAATTGCAGACTCTAATGAAAGTGATAAGGAAGATGACACTTCTTTGCAAGTTCGTCTTGATGAAATGGATGGAATTTGGGAAAATAAAAAGAAGCTATTTTATCCACCATTCTCTGAACACTGTGGCCCAAAAAATTTCCCAGAAAATATTACAAAACCGGGAGAAGGTTTTTTATGTTTATTCTCAGAACAAAACATACGCAGGATTGTTGAACAA
>NW_014563297.1:0-330 GCF_001313825.1 Dinoponera quadriceps | reverse complement strand
GAAGAAATAAAAAAGTTTCTAGGAATAAACATAATGATGGGTGTGAAAAGATTACCATCATATCGTGATTACTGGTCTACAAACGCACAACTAAATGATTCTTATATTGGTTCTATCATGAGTGTGAAGAGATTTTCCTTTTTACTCTCACATCTACATTTGAATGACGCAAGCAAAGAACCTAAAAGAAATGAACCACAGTATAACAAATTATACAAAGTTGCACCTTACCTGAACATTCTCTCAGAAACTTATACTAACTTATACTATGTTTTATAACCTAACTAGAGATCAATCGATTGATGAAAGTATGATCAAGTTCAAAGGCAG
>NW_014563296.1:0-1242 GCF_001313825.1 Dinoponera quadriceps | reverse complement strand
ATTTGTAACGTTTATTTTTAATGTATTATGTTTGTTTTTATATTTATAATAAATTTATTATTACTCAAAGTGGTTCTCTTGTGGTTCTTCCATCTTCTTTGATAAACATGTTGATTGTCTGTTATATATGCTATATGTGAGTTTCGTGTTTGACACCAACTTTTTACACAGTGCTATTTTTCATTAAAAATCAAGTCATGAAGTTTTGACCAACTTATCTCTGTAATTTTTAAAGAAGTAATATTAAATTGGTCGAAAAGATTTATTATCGTCTTATTAAATTCATATATTGAATCGATATTCGATAAGCGATGTTTAATAATAATTGATGTTTATATTATTGTAAAAATTGTAATCTTCCAAAATTGCGTAATTTTAGTTTTTGTAATTTTGTAATGTATACTTTATATTTTATTTCACAATCACGATCGATCTTTTACATTAATTTAATAATTCTGCAAAGTCTCGTATTGACTATATCCTTTCTTTCTATTCAATCGAGCATCATCGGAGTCAGATTGCATATCATGTTATATTTTTGACGTAGCAATCATTAAATAATTCGACCAAACAGGTTTGTACTAGCAGATCTCTATTCAGATAAATTTTTCGCCGTTATTACTGATCTACTCGGACCACGCAAGTGATCGTACAAACATTATAATTCCATGCCGAAAAAGAAATCGGTAGGATTCAAGCTCTACATGATTTATATTTTCCAAAACGAAACGTTACACAATTAATATGAACAAGCGTCGCCATTACACCCGGTAACTTCTTATCTTATTTGTCACAGATGACGAAAAAAATAATTGACAAAATGTTTAATAAGAACATGAAGGTTGTCAGTGCAAGTCTTTAATAAGTCTTTAATACGTTCCGTGCCGGACCCATTTTTTGAGACTTTCCGTTCAGGCCGCGTGGGGCATATACGCCCGTCACTTTTACGATTAAATAAACTTGCTTTTGACGTATGCCTTACATTTTTTCAATAATACAAGACCGTAATTATGAAGAAACGGGTGTAGAGTTTAATATGCATTTGACAACAAAGCAATAAATTTAATTTTTAAGGAATTGTTTTAACAAACAGACGGTCGAACACTTACTAGGCGAGTCACGTGCTCCTAGATAATAATTTAATTGGTCTAAATTGATATAAAATAAAACATTTTATTTTAAATACTGACAAATCTGATATTATTGTTTATGTTACAAAGTTGCTAAAAATCACAAAGGCAT
>NW_014563295.1:0-527 GCF_001313825.1 Dinoponera quadriceps | reverse complement strand
CCTTCATTAGATGGGCCTCTTTGGTTCATTCTTGGCCAGTCTGCTGAGGTGGTATTTGTATATTGTCGCCTTTCGCGGCGGTCAGAGAGTGCAGCTCGTTTGGCCGGCCTTCCATGCAGCTTCCAGCATTCGTCGCAAGTATGTCCTACCTTTTTACAGTGTGTGCAATACTTTTCCATGGCGTTTACGCGAGGGCGTTCACTGGTTTTTGGTAGGGCAAATCGGTTCCCGTAACGTCTGGTACGACAATCCTTACCTAGGTGTCCTGTTTTACCGCATTTTTGACACGTCGGGGGCCTGGCGTTTTCCCTACTATGCGGATATGTCGTTAGGCGACTGTTATATGGGAATGCAGTTTCCCGGTAATTATAGTGACTCGTTAGTCCTTTCACGTTTTCTTCCTCCATAGCTCCGGCGATTGCTTCGGCTAGCGTAGCGGGAGCTCGGGATCGTACTATTGTTTGCAGCTTGTCGTTTAACCAAAGTTGGTAATTTATTAATGCTTAAGATTTTATATATTCGTGTAT
>NW_014563294.1:0-1986 GCF_001313825.1 Dinoponera quadriceps | reverse complement strand
CCCTGCCAACCGGAAAGTCCGAGGTAGTGCTAACGCCGTCTCTCCCGTGGAAGTTGCGGGCGCCGGATCCTAAAATCTTTTCCGAGACGGTGAGTTCGCCGCCTTCACCGGGAGCCCCCGGCCTTCTCGCCCGTGGCGCGCACTTGAGGACAGGGACGAGCAGAGGGGTTGCGTTTGCCGTCTCCGTCGAGAGTTTTCGACCTCGCCCACCTCACTCCCGTCGTTAGGCAGTGCGTTTCTTAGGGCAAGCGTTCGTCCCGGACTTCCATGCCGTAGACCGTACCGCCGCGACGGAACGCGTCTATCCGACCGCCGAATTGCGAAGGTGCTGCCGAAACTCTTCGACTGATCGCGACCGTACCGTACCGTTTCCGGCTGCACTCCAGCTGAGCTCGCCCAGCCAAGCCCATCGTTACCGCCAAAGGAGCACGATACCGCGTGCCCTCCGTTCCGGGGCTTAACCGACGCGGGCACATTGCGTGCAACAACACGCTGTGCGGATACCGTGCACAACCGACCGAAGAATACTGAGCGCACTGAAATAACGCGACCCGCGAGTGCATCCCGTCGCATGCACGTCAGTTTGAAACCGCCTTTTAAAGTAGTACTGCACTGACGCGAACCGTATTTGTAAACATGCCGGCCGAACGCGCACGAGCACAACACCGCGCCCGCTCCCGGCCGTCGCGCTAGGCGCCGCGTCTATCACGCATCGATCACCGTAGGTATATTCACGGCACTTGTTATTCCACGAATAGTGACATGCTGAATTCCGGCTAAACACAAAAACATAATACCGAGAAACACGAGACAACGTGTCTAGACTGTTGCCGTCATATTTATATTTACGAGCGTGGATTTAAAGCGCCGCACGATGTACCCCACCTGTACCGAGCAACATATTAATAAACGGCGATTATTAAAACCCTGTATCTTCACTCATTCACTCACACATTCACACGCGCACACACACACACACACACGCGCGCACACGTAAGTATGCCTGGAAACCTGGTGAGATACGTCGGGACCACCGGTTCTCGACTGAGCACGGTCAACCAGACATCGCTCGATCGCCCCACACTGACCAGAGGCTGTCCGCAGGGACGGTGCGAGGCAGATTCAACGCGTTCGCCGGAACTCGGCCTCGCGTTTTGAAAGGCCCCGCGGTCTACAAAAACTATCAGACATTTTGCAGGACCCCCTGTATAGTAGATTGAATATTCGGGTGTGTGTTGAAAATGCAATCGCATAATCCACTAATCGATGACTTGCTGCACACTGACATGAGTGCAAGATTTCCTCTCCCATCTTTGCATTGAAATATTTTGTTGCAGCGTGTTGCATACGTTGACATTAAAAGTTGACATCAAACGTTGGCACGTCTGCAACACGGGTGCGTAGGACATTAGGGGTTAAGATAATTACCCAATTAGAAAACACGGATTTTGATTAACATTTTACAGAATGATGATACCATAAACCGCAATGCAAGACATTTTTTTAATAGCGATGATTCAGTTTGAAGGCATGACAAAAATCATCAAAGTTCAGTGTAACTCCATAAAGTCCTTATATCCTGGAAACTATTTCAGATATAAAAATTCAAATGTTTTCAGAGAAATCTACTTTTTACGAGAAATTAAACTATGTCAATAGTTTTTTGCGAAAGTCATATATAATTACAGATTTTGTACTTTCATTGAATTTTTTGCCCCTTGAAAGAGAATTATAAATGAGAAAAGATATGACTTGCATTTCTTTAAGGTATCAATATTTTATAATCAATATTTTATAAGAATATCAGTAAAATCGGTGTCTTCAGGTTGGGTAATGTCCCATGTAAGAGATCGCGGTTATCATGGTGCGGCGCGCACAGATGAACTATATTTAATATGATGATACAATTGTATCACAGCAACGGATAATTGTAAGGAAAATGAATAATGAGGGTGATCAACAAATAAGTCGAAAGCAGTCAGAGGA
>NW_014563293.1:387-620 GCF_001313825.1 Dinoponera quadriceps | reverse complement strand
TAGGGTCCCATTGAACATTTTAGAATATTTTCCTAAGATACGATATGTTCCTTGACAGCTGACCATGTGGGTCGACGGAGAACCTCCGGAAAACATTCCCGTCGAGTCTCGACGCGCTGCGGCCTGCGGTTCCGCTGCGGAATCGCGAAAAACGGGACGACGTTACTTCCGGCGGGCGCTGAGGCGCTCAGAGACTAATTCCGAACGCGACGTGTTGCTTTAGACAACGTTAC
>NW_014563293.1:0-336 GCF_001313825.1 Dinoponera quadriceps | reverse complement strand
GACTCGCCACGCTGCGGCTTGCGGTTACGCTGCGGAATCGCGAAAAGCGGGACGACGTTACCTCTGGCGGGCGCTGAAAAGCTCATAGATTTATTCCTATCGCGGCGTGTTGCTATCGACGACGTTACCTACGGCCGAGAGGTTCCCTGACTTCCTGGACAATCGAGCACGTGGGTGGACGAGGAACCTCCGGGGAAACATCCACGTCGAGTCTCGCCGCGCTGCGGCCTGCGGTTCCGCTGCGGAATCGCAAAATCGGAACGACTATACCTCCGGTGGGCGCTGAGGCGCTCGGAGACTATGTCCGATCGCGGCGTGTTGCTTTTAACGACGTTA
>NW_014563292.1:0-519 GCF_001313825.1 Dinoponera quadriceps | reverse complement strand
AACCTCCTCTCATTGGTAGACGTCATCCACCACCCCCAAAAATCTGCCTTATATAAACCCCAGTCTCTTGCCGCAAGACACACTTGGTTTTTCATTTCGAAAGTCTCGTCACGTATCATCGTTGTTACGATTCTCAATCTTTTGTTCTCAACTGTGCGGAGGCTTTGATCTTTGCTACACGGTACAGCAGCACTTGCGAGCAATTAATTACGTATCTCGCAATTTATCCGATCGACCACCGCGAGTGCAACTATCCGAACGGCCGGCCGACCAAAAAGGTTCCGCATCCGAAGGACCAGTCGACCGAAAAGGTTCCGCATCCGAAGGACCAGTCGACCGAAAAGGTTTCGCATCCGAGGGACCAGCCGACCGAAAAGGTTCCGCACCCCCAAACCTAGTACACGTACGAGTAAGTACCCACCTCCGTTTTTAATCACCCTACCTTGCCTTGTTCCTTAGTATATTAACAACCCCGTGTCGCAGTGAATACTTTATCTGATGAGGAAAGGCTCGAGGCCC
>NW_014563291.1:0-250 GCF_001313825.1 Dinoponera quadriceps | reverse complement strand
GATGTGGGAATGGTTTGCAGAGAGGAAATGTGGAGAGAATTGGAGGTGTAGGCGATGCAATCAAGTGGAGCCACCTCAGCTCCAGAAGTCTCAGCGACTGTCACTGTGAGTTTCATACCACTCGAGACGCTGGCCATCCTTCGGCGCCTCACTGTTTTGTCGTCACCCGTTTCGCTACCGCAACAAACTAGGGAACCTTAAAAAGAAGAATATATTAATACCTCCGGTTCCGTCGCCGCTGGGGCAGAGC
>NW_014563290.1:0-1745 GCF_001313825.1 Dinoponera quadriceps | reverse complement strand
GTAGACTGCGCCTTCTTATGGTCGCGTTGAAGACTATATTGAAGGACAAATATATTGCGTGAATGATGTTGTATCTCTCTCGCTTTTTGTGACAAAGGAAAAGACAAGGAGAAGGGTAACATCACAACAGTGATTGAATATGAAACCTCCAAAATTCCTTTAAATTCCACCTTGCATATACAAAAATATCTCACTATTTTCAAATGTGTAATGCTGTTACAATGTTTTATGTTAACATTCTGATTTATGAACCGCAATTGTCGTTAGTACAACTGTTCCCTTCTTCTTTTCTCCTTATTCTCTTCTCTTTTCACAAAATTTGATGTTTATTAATAAAAAAACGAATAGTTGATCTAATCTTCAAAGTAATCCCTCTCACTTTCTATAAATTTCCGCCATCTTTTAGGCAATTGTCGAATTTCATTTTGAAATAAAAATGGTTGTTTTGAGTCGATAAATTCAACAAAGTTTTTTTCAACCTACTCAACAAATGTGTAGTATAAATCAGCCGTGTGATGTTGCAGGTATCTAAAGAGACATTAATTTGAAGAGACGAGGTCTGAAGAACACGCCGCGTGAAGAAGAATTTCTTAACCCAATTCGGAGATAATCGAAGATATTCCAGTGTTGGTTTTGTTGTGCGGGGCCGCACCTTGTCTTATAACAAAATCACTTCTCTTTTCTCACTGGCAATAAAAGGTCTCTTCTCCTTAAGAGCGTTATTCATACAAATTAATTACTGCTGATAACGCTAGCGAGCGCAAGCGTAGCATAGTAGACTTCATCCGTGCTGTCTGCTATGCTAGAGGTCCCGGATTCGACTCCCAGTAGAGCCAGAAATGTTTTTATGCGCTCGACTTCTCTTCGGTGGCCTGGCAAACCACCAAGAGTATTCATGCCATAGAAGGNCAAACTACCAAGAGTATTCATGCCATGGAAGGCTCTCTCTAAAAATTTGCCGTTCGGAACTGACACTTGAACTGTCAGTCGTACGCATGTGTATAATCTGCGTATGCAACACATGCATACGTAAGAGAGAGTTAAGCCCAGGTTCTACATGGGCTGTGTAGCGTCATTGATGATGATAACGCTCCAAGCAATGACAGTTTGACGGGGTTTGAGGAATTCAAAGTGAATAACGCTCTTCTGGTTCCACTAGGTAAACTGCAAAATTATTTTTGCATGAATGTTTGGTTTTGCAGTGCTGATCAATATCTCACCTAGATAAAGCCCAGATTTTTGCCTCTTCGGATTGTGATAAATTTTCCAATTTTCATTNCATCACAGTATTGTGCAAAAAGTCCTTCTTTTTAAATCTGGATAGCCACGACATAGCAATGTCGCGACGTCTACTCTTGTTTTTAGAAATGAGTTTATGCGGCACCCAACGGGTCTCCTTCTGGTTTCTCCGCAGGTTAAGCAAGCATTTGGAAATGGATTGTCAGGTTACTCCAAGTGCATCTCTGTGCGAGCTCTGACTGCATGCGACAAGAGATTTCTTCCAAAAACTTTTCGAGTGTTTTACCTGAAGGTAAAATTTTAAAAAATTTTTTTGGTTGTCCCGGGTATTTTTCATCTTGAAGATCCAAATTTCCACTCTTGAATCTTTGGAACCACTTTTTATATGTACTGTAAGAAACAACATCTTCGTCCAAAGCCAAAGAAATAATTTTTTTATTCTCTGCGGTTTTTTTCGATTTAAATGCGAAAAAGAGGTAGTGCCTCAAATATTGCTTTTCCAACGA
>NW_014563289.1:0-1690 GCF_001313825.1 Dinoponera quadriceps | reverse complement strand
AAAATACAGCCAGTTTCAGATGTCAAAATAAATTACACCTACAACTAACTGTGAGCCGCAGAAACTAAGTTTACCACCTAATAAGACATCGTCGATGCGGGATTTGGTTTTATCAGCGGCTGTGTTTGCTAAATAATCATTCACATCAGCCACATCGTTTCAAAACAATTCGATGTATCCAGGAACCCATATAAAATAATATCAAAGCCTTGCTGCTTCAAGCAGGAGGTGATTTCTTTAATCTACTCTTTGAGGGGACGTTTATTCCTTCTACAATCAGTAAAGGTCAGAGAGAGAAGGACGCTTTTAAAATCGGAAATGAAAAAATAGCGGTCGGTCCCATGGAATTCTGAGGATTTAAAAGCTTCTGAGATAGCCAACGCTTCAATGTTAAATATAGAAAAGAAAGTATTCACACTTTTAGTAATAAAACTATTGTCTCAATCAAAAAAGTAGGCAAATCCAACTTTTGAAATATCAGATTGTGACGATGCAAATTTTTGCTCGTCACTCAGGCCGTGGCCTGGCCGAGGATAAGCCGGAAACTCGCGCCTTGTCATGAAAGAAGGTAACCAAATTTAATAATTTCGTCTGTTGTGCGCCGTTTTGCGCACGAGATATGACGCGCGGCTATTATATTTTTTTGAGTGTAGGTCACCCACAACAAGCTAGTGCATTAGACGTTAGAAGGCTGGGAGAAATCGGAGTTGCCGGGAGGAGCAGACGGCGAACGAGAGCGAGGGTTCTGAAGGAGCGGCTAGAGCGACACGCGGAAGAACGGAGAGATATTTTCCCGGGCCGACGGCTGGCGACAGGCAGCGGGAAAGGCGACCTTGCGCTAAAAAAAGCGCAAGGCCACGGTCGCAGATTAGGCGAAGGAGAACTTCGGGGGAGGGGGAGGGAGTCCTTTCGAACTATTGCGAGCCCAATAGTTGCCGAATATCGTCCCGGGAGGAACAAGGGCAAGCCAAGCGTCGAAGTAACAACTCCAGACGCCAGGCTCCCGCAAGCACCCTTGATAGCGTGATANACCAAGAGCATGTTCACCGTAAGCTTCGACAAGCATTCGATGTGATTCTGCAGCAGTTTTCTTCAAATGATAACAAAAAACCAATGCTGTCCGCAAATCGTAGTTCGTAGGCACAAAACTCGACATGTTTAAGGTTGTAGAAAAATACACCGGTATATTTTTCTACAACCTTAAACATGTCGAGTTTTGTGCCTACGAACTACGATTTGCGGACAGCATTGGTTTTTTGTTATCATTTGAAGAAAACTGCTGCAGAATCACATCGAATGCTTGTCGAAGCTTACGGTGAACATGCTCTTGGTAAAACACAGTGTTTCGAGTTGTTCAAAAAATTCAAAAGTGGTGATTTTGATGTGAGTAACGAAGAGCGTGGGAAACCACCGAAAAAGTCCGCAGACAACGAATTGCAAGCCTTATTGGATGAAGATGATACTCAAACTCAAGAAGAACTCGCGGATGAATTGAATGTGACGCAGAAAGCTGTCTCAATTCGTTTGAAAGCCATGGGAAAGATTCAGAAAGTGGGAAAATGTGTTCCGCATGGACTGAATGAAAGACAGCAAGAAAATCGAAAAACCACTTGTGAAATGCTGCTCGACAAAAGAAAGTCCATCGTATCATGACAGGTGATGAAAAATGGATATATTTTGAGAATCCTAA
>NW_014563288.1:0-507 GCF_001313825.1 Dinoponera quadriceps | reverse complement strand
ATCCAGAGGGATCACTTTCAATAATATCCTCTACCTTAGTCTCCGCAATCTTAGTCAGTCGTATAAATTCTTGGTGACAATGTTATGAGTAGATAAAACAATGTTGGCATGAAGTAAAAAGTAACACAAGTAGGCAGTAAGTTGTGTCAAGATATTAACTCCTTTCCAATTAATTCAACATTCCACATTTCTCCATAAAATGTAATTTAGCAGAATTTATAACACCATGTATCATATCATTTTCATTGTTACAAAGAAGTTTAATATGTTCTAAAAAAGAGGATATTTCATCCGAATATGCTTGCAATTTATTACCTTCTAGATGTTTTCTCTTACAAAACATAAACACATGTGTCGTTCCATAGTCTTTTTAAGATGAAGAACTGTCGTATCATGTGGTGGAAGCTATGGTGAAACAAAAATTATATTATTAAAATAATTAATCAATTCAAATAGATCAAGATATATTTCATATAATGATAAATTATTATAAAGATCATTACCACT
>NW_014563287.1:0-482 GCF_001313825.1 Dinoponera quadriceps | reverse complement strand
TACAATGGTTTCAGATTTTGTTTATTGGCACGACGACGACGACGAGAATTAAGAAACTGGTAGTAGAAGCAAAAATTCGAATTTTATGACAGCCATAGAAGCTCATGGTGTGGGTCAGAAAATCTGAAAATTTCGACAAATGTTTTCTAAAATAGTACTACCTATTGCCATAGGTTTCGATCAAATCTAATTTTTGAGCGTACCCCTTTCACATAAAATGACCCATATATATACATATATATGTGTGAATGTGCGCCTGCTTGCAACATGTGATGCAAGAGTACTTTCAAGAATAAGTGACCTTATTGCTCCGGCTATCTTGACAGCATTACGCAGCAAATGCTTGCCTCTAAGAAAATTATATTGTAAGTGAGAATTTTGGCACAGGTGAAAAATTCATTCATTCTGCGAATTGTTTTATAAAAATCTGCACGAAACTTTCATTTATGCTCTTAAACGTTGTTATTTTTGACCATTGTAAT
>NW_014563286.1:0-1920 GCF_001313825.1 Dinoponera quadriceps | reverse complement strand
CAGGGTTACTTAAGATAACCTCTAGATCTTGCGGATCTGTCAAAAAGATATAAGCTTGTGTTCCAAAAACTAATGATAACACTGAACCGTATTTATCACAAAGATCCACAGCAAAGATAAATATATCTGAAGAATTTTTTTTTATCATCATCAGGGTATGACCAATGATGGGTAAACGTGGTGGATCTAGAAGGAAATAGACAGTAGTTTTAATGTATTTAATTACAACGCTCGTTTATGAATGAAACTCGAAATGGGAAATATTGCGATAGAAGTTTTTGCCTCTTTTTGAATCGTTGAACTCTTTACTTACGTGGTAACTTTGTGGTGACCGCGGTTTGGCAGAGCGCGGGTTAGGCGGCTCCGCTTCCTGGTCTACCACAAACGCCAAACGGGAGCAACGAAGGTGCAGGCGGGGTCAGAATGGCTTGACTCGCTTTTCTCTCTTCCAATGTCTTTATTCCGCGCTCCTCTCTCCTACAATCTTCTCGCCAACACTACAACAATCTCTACGCTTTCCTCCGCTTGCTACTCACTACCGCTTCTCGCTCAACTCTCTCACGCTTCTCTCTGCTCTCTGTCTCTCGCTACTGACTCTCGCTACTTTCTCTCGCTACTAGCTACTGACTCAGACGGCGAAGCGAACGCTTCTTCTTCGTCTCGCCTCAGCTGTGGCGCCGCGCGCGGCACCTGAGGACAAGCTACCGCGCACGGCGGGGAGCACCGCGGCCTGCGCGGAGAAGATAGCTCTCGGCACGAGACTCTGCTTCCGCCGTGGGCGCGAAGCGGAAGTGGCGGCAAATGGCGCTACAACTTCAATGAAAGTCGCACCACATGCCTAGTCTCAATGTAATAATGTAGTGTGACAAGCATGGTATTGATTATACCCAGTAAAGTATAACTAATGTTCGGTAGGTACGATGTCACCGTTAGTACAGCATCCATGGTTACAAATAATTATTGGTATATTGTTCAGTACGAAATATTCTGTCTGGCTCCTTCTTTTATACTACTCTACTGTATATGGATCGCAACATTATATAAAGACGGTGATAATTTATATTCATATAGTAAGTTCTGCGATTACATTATTTCTTGTTTGACAGTATATAATTCTCTCGATCGAGATAACATTTACCTAAGAAATCACTGTCGACCTATTCAAATGCCGCGTATATGTTTCCACAATCTTCTTCGACGTCGTCTGCATACCTGTTGCTCGTTCTTTTATATAAGTCCTTTTTGCGGTCGTAATGAAATCTGAATTGCGTAGTCGTATAAACGCTGATTGCCACAACTCCATGTTACAATAACACCGATTTACGTCACATTCTAATCCACATAGTAATTAAAAAAGATTGACTTTTTGCTGCAACGCATAAGGAGAGGTATTACAATCCACTTGGATGCCGACTTGAAAAAAGAATTATCAGGAAAAACAAAACATCAACTCCACGAGCTTNATCGGACAACCGTCTCAGCCATGCTTCTGCGTTGGAGCATCCTTCAAACAATTCGGTCCTATCGGTCGGTACTTGAAGCTGTGGATTATAAATTATATTTGCACGGCAGTACAATTTTCAATTATAACTATAGTTATGGCTCATGTAAAATGAATAGCAATCGCCATGTAAACAACTTTGAGGAATATTATAAGAGCATCATAAGATTTCAATAAAGGAATGACATGGTGCAGAAACGATCGTTTCATGGAAGTAAGGCTTCTTTCTAGGTAGATTAACATCAAAAGTCAACTTTGTTCTTTTAAATTTAATTATATGAAATTTTAATATAAATTGACTCCTATGTTCAGTCTGCGTACACTAAGCAAGGGCTGGAGCAAGTATTTGTGCCCATGAATATTTCGCTTTGGCGTTGAAGTTGGCCGGGGTCCACCCATGATTTCCTACGCTTGGGATT
>NW_014563285.1:0-1342 GCF_001313825.1 Dinoponera quadriceps | reverse complement strand
ATGTTATTGAATATCATTGCAATAACACTGATTTTTTGCTTACTGTCTTCTCACCTATGTTATAGCACAAAGTTTCAATTCCAGAAATCACGAAGCAGATTGATTTCCTTTGATTGAAGCAATTTCAATTTTGCATATTTTATTACGAGTTGATTTACGTCCAACAACAACATATCCTCTGTACAAATGACCTTCTATGTCTTCGTATAAAGACGGTGTAATAGAGCGACATATCCAGCTGTCTACTTTTCACCTACCGCGATAATTTTGCGTACATTTATATCCACGTAAAACTGTTAATATCGTTAAATAATTCTCCCTTTGTTCTTTTCTCTAACTTTAAGTGCGCAAAGAAAGAACGTAAAATAGTTAGTCAAACTTACATTATTTAAAAGAGTTTCTACAGCCTGCTCAGTACGACTAGATACAAATACAAGTCTTAGCAAGCTGTCTNCAGATACAAATACAAGTCTCGGCAAACCGTCTGATTCTCCGTTGTTGATTTTATTTTTAGGATTCGATTTCAACAGTACGTGACAGTTTGCACCACCAAATCCGAAAGAATTGACACCCACGTAACCACCTTCCCAAGAAGTAGGTTCTGTGACGATCTTCAATCTACCTTCAATTATGGGAGTATGTTCTTTTCGCGGTGTTTTGAAGTGTATAGTTAATGGGATTATACCTGTTTCCATCGCTATTAACACCTTCAAACCGTTTCGATATATTAATTATAACAGAAACAACAGAACCATAACTATAGATTGATTAAGTGTAAAAAAATGTCTCAAACATTATTACATACACATAGTTTAACTTTTAAAGGCACCGTTAAAACAAACATATTCACATACCTTTGCCATTTGACAGAGACCACTGGAAGACTCCGAATGGCTAAGATTCGATTTCACCGAGCCCGATAATAAAGGACTGGTACTTTTTAAGCATAACGCTTGGTCGATAGAGTCTACTTCTACTNAAAGGACTGGTACTTTTTAAGCATAACGCTTGATCGATAGAGTTTACTTCTACCGGATCTCCTACCGCAGTACCAGTTGCACGGGCCTCCATGTAGTAGAGCATTTCGGTTGTAACACCGCAATCATCATAAAATTCTTCTAATATTATCAGAATTGGGAAACCGTCCTGAAATACCAGAGATCACAATTTCCTCCTTTGGAAAGACTTTCGCATATGGATTCTACCGTTTGCTGCTTTCCATCCTGCAGGCTCGCTAAAATAATTATAAATTGATTTAAACCGGAAGGAAGAGGATTTTCAAATTTTTCCGGTAGGATGAGTATAACGGTCAAAATGGGCAGCAAATGAACTTGCAATTTTA
>NW_014563284.1:0-532 GCF_001313825.1 Dinoponera quadriceps | reverse complement strand
CTCTCTCTCTCTCTCTCTCTCTCTCTCGACTTACATGCGAATGCGCGAGTCGACGACTTCCGAGAGCAGCAGAAGCAATCTAAGGCGATTCTAATCGCGCGCTATCTCGCGATGCTAGTGCGCGCATCGTCGTCTTTAATGGCCTCTATATAGTTGCGCGCAATAAATATTACTTACGGCCGGCCTCGCCTCGTCGACGACAACGGCTAACTTTAACCTTAGTTTAATTGATTCTTTGTCTCTGTCTGCGAACAGAACCAGAGAAGGTGGAAGGAAAGATAAAATCATTCCATCCGAGATTAAAGTGAAACCGAGAAATCTTCACCCCCCTCCTTCACCATCCCCTTCACTTAATTATAATTGAATTCTATCAGCAAATTGTTTCCTCCGCGGATTAGAAACGACTACGATACGCGGTGCACGTGAAACATATATTTCGCGCTATCAATTAATTTATATTTTCGCGTTATCGCGCATGAAAAAAAGAAGGCGCCGAAGACGAAGGGGGCAAAACGCTCAGCAAACGGAAATG
>NW_014563283.1:0-1056 GCF_001313825.1 Dinoponera quadriceps | reverse complement strand
GCAACACTCCGCGATTGGTCTTAGTCTCAGGAGCGAACGTGAAGCGGTGTCCGCAGTGGAAAAACGACACCCCTCAATTGGACTTAATCGCAGGAACAAGCGTGAAGCAGTGCCCGCAGTCGAGAAACAACACGCCGCGATAGGACTTAGTCGCAGGAGCGTGCGTGAAGCGGTGGCCGCAGCCGAAAATCTACACGCCGCGATTGGAATTAATTGCAGGAGCGAGCGTAAAGCAGTGCCCGCAGTCGAAAATCAACACGCCGCGATTGGACTTAGTCGCAAAAGCGAACGTGTGGTGCGGCGTCCGCAGTAGAAAAGCAAATCGCCGCGATTGGACTTAGTCGCAGGAGCGAGCGTGAAACGGTGCCCACAGTCGAAAAAGAACACGCCGCGTTAGGACTTAGTCGAAGGAGCAAGCGTGAAGCGGTGCCCGCAGTCGAAAAACAATTCACCGCGATTGGACTTAATCGTAGGAGTGAGGGTGAAGCGGGGCCCGCAGTCGTAAAGCAAGACACCGCGATTGGACTTAGTCGCAAGGGCGAGCCTGAAGCGGTTCCCGCAGTTGAAAAGCAACACACCGCGATTGGAATTAATTGCAGGAGCGAGCGTGAAGCGGTGCCCGCAGTTGAAAAGCAACACTCCGCAATTGGACTTAGACGTAAGAGCGAGCGTGTGGTGCGGCGTCCGCAGTTTAAAAGCAACACGCCACGATTGAACATAGTCTCAGGATCGAGAGTGTGGTGCGTCGCCCGCAGTCGAAAAACCACACTCCGAGATTGGACATAGTCGCAGGAGCGAGTGTGTGGTGCGGCGTACGCAGTATAAAAGCAACACGCCGCGATTGGACATAGTTTCTGGGACGAGCGTGTGGTGCGGCGCCTGCAGTCGAAAATCAACACGCCGCGATTGGGCTTAGTCGCAGGAACAAAAGTGAAGCGGTGCTCGAATTCGAAAAGCAACACGCCGCGGTTGGGCTTAGTCTGAGAAGCGAGCGTGTGGTGCGGCGGCCGGAGTCGAAAAGCAACACGCCGCGATTGGACTTAGTTGCACGAGCGA
>NW_014563282.1:0-1513 GCF_001313825.1 Dinoponera quadriceps | reverse complement strand
CTCCTATTTATTCCGCGATTCTACTTTAGAACCACGTGTAAAATCGTCCCACCTTCCCCCTTGGTTTAATTAGCTGTTAGGCGTGGCGCAGTCGCTCCAGCTACGCACGTCCTGGACCGTTCAGCACGTAACAATATATTGGACGTACGAACCCTTATCATGATTAATTGGTTACCCATAAAAAAATTGCTTTATGCATATTTCTTAGAAGACACATCTTGGAAGCTTTAACATATATAATATGTTTCGAAATTAGACCGATGAATTTCGGATGCTCATAAAAGACACCAGAGCAAGTAAATTTTGATAATAAATCTATGTTCGCAAATGAGCCATCTTGGCACTAGAATGAATTATCTACAACAGTTGGTTAGAAGTGTTGGCCATCTATTTTAATACAGAGTGCGACCGGAATTCGGCTTCTCCGAATCCCCGGCGCAAAGCCGACGCACGAACCCGGACGCGGATCGATAAGCGGGCCTCTGAAGGCCTCCTCAAGTCCGTATGGGCGCCAGGTGCGCGCGAGTCGCGCCCACTAATTGATGATCTCCGCGGTCGGCACCGCGACCCGAATTCGTTTCGTTCGGGACCGGCAGTTCCGGGATGAGTCTAAGTTGGAGGCCGGGGTGGCTCGGATGGTCACGCCGCGAATCGTTGGCAAACCGGGAAGGGAACGAGGTAAGAGAGCAAAATGAAAAAAAAAGAAAAACAGCGGTTTCGGTAATTCGCACGCCTATATTTGGCCTTAGCGACAACCGTGCGATACAGAGCGCTCCGACGTAGCGCCGGTTGATATACAATTCTTTTCTTACTCGTGATATGGTTTATTTTTTTTGCATGTTACCGCGCCGCGGCGGACACGCGATGTACACTTATTGTGACCGGTCTCCCGAACGGCCTTCGAGCCGAGGGGACGGGACTTTGCACGCTACCGACAACACAAAGAAAAAGACAAACACAAAAAAAATGCGGTAAGGCGGCCTTACAGTGACGGGCTCCCTTGGCAGCTTGCTTTGGATGACCCTCGGTCGTCGGCTCGGTCTCTCCCTTTCGCTCGAACTCGTGCGCTCTCTCNCTCTCTCTCTCTCTCTCTCTCTCTCTCAGCACTCCCCCGCTCTCGATCGCTCTCTCTCTCGCTCTCCTTCTGCTCGCGCTCGCTCTCTCGTCACCAAATCACTTGCTTGTCACCGAAATCGGTAGAATTTAGCCACGAGAATCAATCTGCCGGGAGCGAAGGACGAATCTCTTCCACCGGGGAGACTGCTCATTTTAAACAGCCTTCCCCTTCCTTTGTGGTTTCGAAATCTCCTCCACGACAGCCGGATTCTTGCCGGCGGTTACCGAGTCGATTCGAATCCCTCCTTGCGCGCGACCTAAGACCGCCGGCCTTATCGCCGCCGAGGGGTCGGAACGATAGCCACGGAGGTGCCGGTAGCGGCTCCTCGATAGTCGTCCAGAGACTAGACTAGTATTTGTCCTGACACGCGTAATGTGCCACGACATGCGACCTCAG
>NW_014563281.1:0-633 GCF_001313825.1 Dinoponera quadriceps | reverse complement strand
ATATAGTATTTATAAGAAATATTTTATATAACTCTTAATGTGCTTATACATGCAATCGTGCCTATCAGATAAGTATCAAAAGTTTCTGTTCGATCATAATTCAACATTAACCAGTTAAGAAAAGAATAACTAATGCAGGACGCTTTCTCTTGGTTGAACACCATTGATCTCGCAGCTTTTGTACGTTGCATTTATTTACAAAATATCTTCATAAAAAAAGTGATATATTCATTTTCTAATATTAAACGTTCTTTAGATGGAGTGATTTTCTCTCCCGTGCAATAAACGAATGTAACACGCGTTCTCGCAGTTTTTTCCTACCTCATTACTCGCTTTTCTCTGCATAATTCATTGTTCTAATCGGTATAATCGAATGTACGTATCGAAATATATCTTGGTTCACATTATTCCAACTTTTTCCTTGTTTCGTAAAGTAATATTTTTATTTGACCTCATTCTCTCCTTGTTTATTTTCTGCTCAAATGCATTCAGCTTGAGCAAGAACTTTTATTCTTTGACGCGCGATTTTACATACACGCGATGATTGAAAGTAAAAAACGAAACGTCGTCCTTCAAATGACGAAACGTTTAAATCGCTTATATCATTCACTGCATTCTTTCCTTAACATGATA
>NW_014563280.1:591-868 GCF_001313825.1 Dinoponera quadriceps | reverse complement strand
GAGTTGTATCAGGGTGTGTTCTTTATGCATGAATATCTTATGTATAACTAATGAAATCTTGTCAAGGGCTTAGACAATGTCACAACAATTCATTCAGATGCAATTTTAGAGTACACGCTTGCTTTGTATAAGTACTGTTAACAAATAATTGATAATGTATAAACGTCAGAACGGAGAAATGATATTTTCTTTAGTAACATTATATTTCGTGGTTAACAACGAGATTACAATTTATCAGTAGTGAAAAAGTTTTCGTACATGTAAAAGTGTTCAAAAA
>NW_014563280.1:0-572 GCF_001313825.1 Dinoponera quadriceps | reverse complement strand
CACAACAATTCATTCAGATGCAATTTTAGAGTACACGCTTGTTTTGTATAAGTACTGTTAACAAATAATTGATAATGTATAAACGTCAGAACGGAGAAATGATATTTTCTTTAGTAACATTATATTTCGTGGTTAACGACGAGATTACAATTTATCAGTAGTGAAAAAGTTTTCGTACATGTAAAAGTGTTCAAAAAACGTACAGCATACTGGAAGAATGCTTCGGACTAGACGCGCGATACATTTCCATCATACCCCAATCTGCAGTAACTGATTTNAATTTAGTTACTTTCTGTACTAGAAACAATGCTATTTCGAAGCAACGCGGGTGCAAATATGATGCGCGGAACTGAAATATTGTGAAATCTGTTTCAGTGAAAGCTATCTTGTGCGGAAAACGCGAAATTAATGTGAATAACAAGTTGTCGATTAAAATATCCCTAGAAAGAACGAAGGACCAATCAGAAACGTCGAGTTGTATCAGGGTGTGTTCTTTATGCACGAATATTTTATGATTAACTTTTGAAATCTTGTCAAGGGTTTAGACAATGCCCCAACAATTCATTCAGATG
>NW_014563279.1:0-3344 GCF_001313825.1 Dinoponera quadriceps | reverse complement strand
ACTCGTGATCAACTCGTTTCGCTGTTGCGGCGCGGCGGCTTCAAATTGCGAAAATGGGCAAGCAATTTTCCTGCCCTTTTGTCCGACATTGAAGCTACAAACCACGGATTAGCTTGCAGCAAATCTCTACCAGCTGACAAAAGAATTAATATTCTCGGAATATGGTGGAATCCTGGCCTCGATTCCTTTCAGGTCAAGATGTCCTTGGGGGACAACGCGCCTGAGAGTAAACGTAGCATCCCCGTTTCTATCGCGCGATTTTATGATCCACTGAGCTGGGTTACATCAGTCATAGTCGCAGCCAAAATTATGATCCAGCATTTATGGCGAGAAAAAATCAATAGGGATGACGTCATTCCTGAGCCGCTTCTTCTTCGATGGAAACGGATTTATTTCGGTCCTCGCAGTTAAATCAGTTAAAAATTAATCGCTGGACCAGGTTTACAGCAACTAGTGCTACAGCAGAGTTGCACGGATTTGCAGACACGTCGAATGTGGTTTATGCCACGGCTGTCTATTTAAAAACGGTGTCATCATCCGGTAAGGTGACCGTTACCTTAATAGCGAGCAAATCAAAGGTTGGTCCTTTAACCAACGTCAGCATTCCTCGATTGGAACTATTAGGAGCAGTCCTGCTTTCCCGAATTATGGAGCTTGTTCGCAGTACATTACCAACAGACCCGATTCCGTGCTTCTGTTGGACGGATTCGACAATCGTCATCGCTTGGCTCAGATAACATCCTTCGCGATGGATGTTATTCGTCTCTAATCGAGTTGCGGACATTCAGCGTCGGCTACAAGGAATCATATGGCGTCACGTGGCAACGGAAGACAACCCTGCAGATTGTGCATCGCGAGGTTTGTTCGGGCATTAATTGGTAAGTCACCCATTAAGGTGGCACGGTTCACCTTGGTTGCGATTGTCACGCAATCAATGGCCTAAGGATCAAACGCGTGTATCTTCGAATGCTCCTCTCGAGGAGCGAGTAATTTTGTTGACTGCATCTCAACCTGTCCATGATTGAAATCTTGTAAATAAATACTCTTCGTGACAGAAGCTCCTTAGAGTTACTTCATACATCATTAAATTCGTGTCGTTATGCCGACGAGTCAAACCTGCCGATCAGACAACCGAATCAACCGGTTTCTCGTTTTCAGCCTTAAATTATGAGGCGGCAACGATCTTTTGTCTAAAGCGCATTCAAATGGACTTGTTTCTAGGTGAACTTCAAATGCATAAAATAAACCGCTCTTTACCGGCAAGGAGTTCTATTTTAGCCTTGAGACTGTTTCTTGACCGCGACGGACTTATGCGTGTTGTCGGGCGATTAAAAAGTGCGCCAGTCCCATTCTCAACTAAACATCCGGTGTTACTCGCATCACATCCGCTCGTTACCCTCATTGACGAAAATGCACATCAACGCGCGTTGCATGCGGGTCTTCAACTCACCTTGAGCATTTTGCGACGAGAATATTGGATTCTTTGCGCAGAAATATCGCGAAAACGGTGATTCATCACATGCATTCACGAGCGAACCGCGGTTCCGTAGCAATTAATGGGAGATCTTCGGTCGGTACGAGTAACCGCGCCAGCGCGACGTTTTTTGCACTATGGTTTTGATTACGCCGGGCCAGTGTCAATCCGGGTATCTTCGGTTCGCGGCATTAAATCTCGGAAAGCGTATATTGCCTTATTTATATGTTTGGCTACGCGAGCTATTCATTTAGAATTAGTGTCTGATTATTCAACTCCCGCTTTCCTTAACGCATACTCGCGATTCTGCGCTCGCCGCGGGCTTCCGCTTTCAATCTTTTCCGATAATGGGACCACCTTCGCCGGTGCAGATCGCGCTCAAGAAGCGGCATACAAATCGGTACTCCGAGATCCAAATTTTCAAAGTCGAACTACGGCTGATAAAGTTACGTGGCACTTCATACCCCCTTCAGTCCCACACTTCGGGGGGATAAGGGAGGCCGGAGTCCGCAGCGTCCAATCGCGGCGTATTGCTTTTCGACTGCGGGCGCCGTTTCACGCTCGCTCCTGTGACTAAGTCGAATCGCGGCGTGTTGCTTTTCGACTGCGGGTACCGTTTCACGCTCGCTCCTGCGACTGAATCCAATCGCGGCGTGTTGCTTTTCGACTGCCGGCGCAGCATCACACGCTTGCTACTGAGACAAATTCCAATCGCGGCGTGTTGCTTTCGACGATGTTACCTCCAGCCTAGAGGTTTCCTGACAACCTGGACAACCGAACACGTGGGTCGACGTAAACCCTCCGGGGAAACATCACCGTCGAGATTCGCCGCAATGCGGCATGCGGTTCCGCTGCGGAATCGCAAAAACCCGGACGACGTTACCTCTGGCGGGCGCTGAGTCGCTCAGAGACTAAGTCCGGACGCGGCGTGTTGCTTTTGACGACGTTACCTCCGGCTGAGGGGTTTCCTGACGACCCGGACAACCGATTACGTGGGTCGACGGCGAACCTCCGGAGAAACAGCCCAGTCGAGTGTCGCCACGCTGCGGCCTGCGGTTCCGCTGCGGAATCGCGAAAACCCGGACCACGTTACCACCGGCGTGCGCTGAGTCGCTCAAAAACCTAGTCCGGAAGCGACGTGTTGGTTTCGACGACGTGACCTCCGGCCGAGTGGTTTCCTGACGACCTGGACAACCGACCAAGTGGGTCAAAGGTGACCCTCATGGGAAGCTTCCCCGTCGAGTCCGGCCTGCGGTTCGGCTGCGGAATCGCGTAAACACTGACGAATTTACCTCCTGCTGGCGCTGAGGCGCTCAGACACTAAGTCCGTACGCGGTGTTTTGCTTTAGACGACGTTATCTCCGCCATAGGTATTCTTTGACGACCTGGACAACCAACGACATGGGTCGGCGTAGACTCTTCTTGGGATTGTCCCCGTTGCTGCCCTGCGGCCATCGGTTCCGCTGCGGAATCGCGAAAATCGCGACGACGTCATTTCCCCCATAACAAGAGGCGAGCGCAACTCTTCCGTCGTATGCTCGCAGCGGATCCGCGAGAAAGCCATAAAGCTGGCGGTATGAAAGAAATGCAGGGAGAGAGAGAGTGAGATGCCATCACAAAACTACTAATAACGAGCGAAACGATTTTTCTCACAAAGCTAATACGATTCTCTACGCGTGCGTGGCTATCTGCTCGGTTTCCGACGTGTCCTCGGCAGCCTCGTCGTGCTCCATTTGGCAAAAAGTTTCCACGGCATAAGATACTCTCGCGCTGCTGTTGCCATCTTAGGTCGCGACGAAAAATAGGGGGCAGATTCGTCTTTCTTTCTGTCCTTTTCTCCTCGCTGTACGACAAGGCGATGTAATCCGCG
>NW_014563278.1:0-1583 GCF_001313825.1 Dinoponera quadriceps | reverse complement strand
TCCTGAGCAGGGTCTAGCGTAAGTCCTATTTCTTGTTGTAAGTCCAATTTTAGAATTTAGATTCTTTTATATAAATTGTAATTCGTAATAACGTAATCGTAATAACGCACTGTGTATTAGTATAGTATTATTCCGAAATACATACAACCACGTGTTACTTGATCGCCGAGTATTTGCCAGCATCAATTGTAACCATCGAATTGTTTCACTATATTATTATCTATGAAAACCACGCGAGTATTAACATTCTTATTATTTCAATATTCCAATTTTCCTAAGACCACGTAGCTCTGTGCATAACGCAATCGTAGTGTCGAGTGTTGCATCATCCGCCAACGAGACCTGTGCCGGCAGGAATCCCATTGTTCCTCGGCCACCCAGGTAGTGAAGTGTCGCCGATATTAGAACCGTCTTGTGCTCGTCGTTCGTGCAACCACGCCTTGAATCCTTATTCACCCGGGCATAAAAGCACTGAACCGCCTGCAGTAATAGAGCCGTCCCGTGCTCACTGTTAGCATGTTCGAGTGTTGAAGGCTCAGAAACCGTGACTTGCGATACCTTCGAAGGGTAGAATTAGAGCCGACCTGTGTTCTCTACCTTCTTTAAGGATTACCGTCACCGAATCTCCCTTTCACCCCTAAGCAACGAGACCCGTAAATCCTTCGAAGGATGGAATCAGAGCCGCCATGTGCTCTCTATCCTTCTCAAGAATCACTGTCGCCGAATATCTCTCCCTTTTCCACGCAACACGGCCTGACTGCGCACATGGGCAGACCACGTCGCGCTGGACGCAAAGTAAAGCTTCGCAGACTTTACGCTAAACTCCACGCTCCTGTCAGTGCCCGCGACTGCGCTTTGATCGGGCTCGCGCGACCAACATATGCCACAAGGCAACCAGAGCCGTATCGCCTCGTACCGATCTAGAATGAATACCAGAATCAACCGCAGCTAAACATTCCCGCGAGTGACCCGAGACGTGACCGGTACATGCAGATTCGTGCTGAGCTACTCCACCAACACTACGGCGGAGCCACACCCAAACACTTTTCCGAAAGCCGGAGAACTACCACCACGAGCAGCACACCGGAGGTGATCACCTTAGATTAATACCAGCAACCCATTACCCGGAAAGTCGCAACTATTATTTTTCTTCAAATACGACGACCTCCATCGCGGACACTGCGTAGCGTGTATCCCAGGGTAGGGCTGCGGAAGCCTGACAACCCGAAAAATTTTCAATTTTGTCCCCGCTCCACGGCCCGAGTACTGTAGCAGCCGCAGCCGAGCGAGGACGTAACATTTGAAATCCTCGAGGCTGCCGCATAAAAATAACGTAGTAAAGCTGAATATGTTAATCACACTCGCCAGTTTGCAACCGTTCACGATTTAACGTAAAGAAACGCAAGATTCACTCGACATTCACGTTATTTCGCCTATTACACGCAAAATCGCAAGTTTCGCCAGCGGATGGATTTCTTTTACCTTTTCTCATGGAACTAGAGTATTTGGTCGAAAAGATTAAAGCCGAAACGTTAATTTGCACTAGTTCACGTTTTCTGATGTAGAATCGAAAGAAACGCTCA
>NW_014563277.1:0-658 GCF_001313825.1 Dinoponera quadriceps | reverse complement strand
TTAATATCTAACAAAAAATGTTACACCATACTACGTAATGTTTTATTTGCTTTAATATGCAAATAATGAGAGTAACTTGCCTGCGTCGGTAAAATTTATAATACAAATATGGTGCAGTACATACAAATAGATGTGAATTTTTCCGTGAGATGTTCACCACAAATTGTAATCTAACTAAAGGAGACTCACAATTAACAATACTTTCTTGATATTTTCAAAGGTTTTCACAAGACAGTTATTCAACCTTCTAATGTCATACACGTTTGTACAAAAACAGCAGATTTTTTATAATTTGTAACTATCAATTTCTTCTGAATAATCATTCTATACCGTACTTCATTAATCTTTTCTGTCATTTTCGCACCGCCTGAAATGTCATAGTATTTGTACTTCTATTTTGTCCAAGAAGGAATTGTTATTTTTACCTCATTTGTTGTCATTCCACATGAGATTTATGAGATTATTCAGGTTACCCATACTTTCGTAATGCAGGTTTCAAACCCGTTGACATCTATCTTATGAAGAATACACTATGTTTCATATACAGGGTCATCGAAAAGTATTGGACCCCCCTAGTATCTTCAGTTGGAATGCATTTTAGAGAAAATATCCATGAGCAAATTTGTATGGTTTCAAGCCTGGAGTAAGATGATGACCT
>NW_014563276.1:0-1016 GCF_001313825.1 Dinoponera quadriceps | reverse complement strand
AATAATTGATCTAAATGTCGAAGGGACGACGAAGCGAGAAAACCGCCGAGTCAAACGGACGGGAATTTCGTTCGCTGGCACACCCAATCGTCGTCATAATAGTGACTGCGACGATTGCGCGATGCGGCGACTGCGTGTCGACGCGTTGTTGGGAGCGTAGCTCTTCGTGGCGCTGTTCGTGGTGACGTATCACGTGCACTAATTGTTCATCGACAGCGTGTAACGATGCATCCCCCCCGGCGAACACCGCGGCCGACCGACCATCCGTCGGCCGCGAAACGGCGCTAAACGCCAATAAACAAATCCACACGCGGAACACGCAACCGACACGTGCTCATGTAGGTAACAACATTTGTTGTTGTTGTGAGGCACGTGTCGGAAAAACCGTGGTTCAGCGGTATAAAAGACCGCTCCGCCGTACCATCGAAACCTGATTCCGCCGGAATCAGCCGGATCGTAAGATCGAAGCTGCTCCGGATCCCAATCCCCAGGTCGAGAGACCGCGATAGTGCCTACGCCGTCGCTGCTGTGAGTTCGCAGCCGAATCGACATCCTATCATCCGGAAAGTCCGAGGTCGTGCGTACGCGGTCTCTCCCGTGAAAGTCGCGGGCACCGGATTTACAATAACATCCATTTTGGGACGGTGTGTTCGCCGTCTCCACCGGGAGTTCCCGGCCCTCTTGCCCGCGGCAGACTTGGGGATCGGCACGAGTTCGGGTGGTGTGTTCGCCGCCTCTGTTGAGCGTTCTCAACCTCGGCCCCTCCACTCTAGTCGTTGGGCTCTGCGTCTCCGGGGCATGCAAACGCCCCGGAATATCGTTCCGCATACCGCGCCGCGAATATAGGGACAACGCGTGTCTCTCCGCCGTACCTCACCGGAGGTACCACCAACCGCCGCGAACCGACCGCCGCCGGCTGCACGTTGGCTAGGCTCGCCCGGCCGATTCCGCCGTTCCTGTAAGGAGGCACGATACCGCGTGTCCTCCGCTCCGGGGGTCGACCGACGCGGGCACTC
>NW_014563275.1:0-221 GCF_001313825.1 Dinoponera quadriceps | reverse complement strand
CATTTGTTTCAATTGATCAATCCACTTTAAGCCTGTATCATACTGTCGAATGTGAGTGAGCAGTCAATGATTATTGGTCTTTTTTGTTACTGGTTACCGGCTTGTTCCACTTGCGTACTTGCTCAATGTTACGTTACAGACAAGTACTGGCTGAATTCAAATATAGTTGTACAAACATAAGTGCAGAGCAACATTCAGGTCATCCAAAACGGTGACAAATT
>NW_014563274.1:0-390 GCF_001313825.1 Dinoponera quadriceps | reverse complement strand
AACTCGACGTTTCTGATTGGTCCTTCGTTCTTTCTAGGGATGTTTTAATTGACAATTTTATATTCAAATTAATTTCGCGTTTTCCGCACAAGTTAGCTTTCATTGAAGCAGATTGCACAATATTTCAGTTCCGCGCATCATATTAGCACGCGTGTTGCTTCGAAATAGCATTGTTTCTAGTAGAGAAAGTAACTAAATTCTAAAATCTGTTACTGCAGAATGGGGTATCGCGCGTCTAGTCCAAAGCATTCTTCCAGTATGCTGTATGCTTTCGGAACACTGTTACGTGTACGATTATTATTTCAATATTGATAAATTGTAATCTCGTTGTTAACCACGAAATATAATGTTACTAGTGACAATACCATTTCTCCGTTCTGACGTTTATAC
>NW_014563273.1:0-822 GCF_001313825.1 Dinoponera quadriceps | reverse complement strand
TGCCTCGTCGCGAAATATAAGTCGCGCACACGCACTAAGCGAACGCTCAGTAACGTATGTATCATACACGCATTCCGAAGCTCTCTACGTAAAAAAAAAAACGCTTACTAAATTCGTAGTATGCTAATCACACCGGATATGACGCAAACATCATATCCAACGTGATACTAATCGTACCGAAAATAAATTTTATAAGATAAAACATTAATTTTATTTTTATTAGAAATTTTCGGTACGATTAGTATCACGTTAGATACGATGTATGCGTCATATCCGGTGTGATTAGCATACTACGAATTTAGTAAGCGTTTTTTTTTTTTACGTAAAGAGCTTTGGAATGCGTGTATGATATCGAAATACGATGATCTTTTATGTTATAAGAGATGAGACGCAATAAATACTGTCTATGATTTAAANGAATGTTTTGGCTATATGAAGTATCTGGAAATTTTTGTTTCGTTGGACTCGTTGTCTGAGTAAATAATATAGAATTCCCTTGCAAATACACAGAATAATGACGAGGATAAATATATTTAGCCAGAAATTGGGAGCGGTCTGCAAACCTAGAAACGAAAAATTCGAAATCTATCTTCTATATAGCCGTAAAATATATCAAAGCGAACGGTCAAAGATGTATTGCCCATAACACGAAATAATGAAAAAATTATAAAAGAAATTACAAATTGTATTTAAAAGTATTGTATTTAAAAGAGACATTAAAAGTTTGGCAGTAATCAGTTCCTGTATCAGAAGTTATTCTGTTTTAAAGAAGTTTATAAGGTGAAATGAATTTGACAAGAATTCATTGAAACTTACATTGCA
>NW_014563272.1:0-575 GCF_001313825.1 Dinoponera quadriceps | reverse complement strand
AAGTAACACGTGGTTGTATGTATTTCGGACTAATATTATATTAATACACGGTATTATGAATTCGGAGATTACACTTTAAACTATATATGAAATAATTCAACTTCTAGAATTTGAATAACAAGAGATAGAACTTACGCTAGACCCTGCTCAGGAGAGATGGAAATAGTGACGCGCGGCGCGAGCATGTGGCTGTACTAGACGAGTTCGGGGAGCTCCGGGAGAGCTCGAGACCCGAACGGGTTAAATGCGGCGGATGAACTAAACTGCAGAGGTGCTCGCAGGGACCTCCTTAGGTTCCTGCGAGCACTTCCGCAGTTCANTCCTTCGGATGCGTAGGCGCAACACGTTCGCCCTCTGAGTTGAGCTTCTCGCAACATGCAGTGCTGAGAACCCGTTCTAAAGTGAGTGCGCGTAGGTGGCGTGATGTCTCCTCTGGTTCGTCGGGTCTGTTGCTTGGCCCGACTACTTGATTGTACAATTACCAAATGGCGGTCTTGGCGCTGAATTTAAAGTGAAATAAAATAAGTCAAAGGTTTTGGGCGCGTTTGCGCGGAAATTTATAAGTACTTACGCGT
>NW_014563271.1:0-379 GCF_001313825.1 Dinoponera quadriceps | reverse complement strand
AGTTTGTTCCGAAAGTGCTGAATTTTGACCAAAAAAAATGTTGCCAAGAAATCGCTCAAGATTTACTGAATAAAGTGAATAATGATTCTAAATTGCTCGAGCGAATCATAACAAGTGATGAATCGTGGGTTTATGGATATGACGTCGAAACTAATGCTCAATCGTCCACCTGGAAGCATTCAACGTCACCAAGAGCGAAAAAAGCAGGACAAGTTCAATCAAACGTGAAGGTTTTGCTCACTGTGTTTTTCGATTTCAACGGTGTAGTGCATTATGAATTCTTACCTAAAGGTCAAACGGTTAATAAAATATATTACTTAGGAGTTTTACGTCGTTTGCGTGAAGCAATTCGACAAAAACGACCAATTTTGTGGCAAAA
>NW_014563270.1:0-433 GCF_001313825.1 Dinoponera quadriceps | reverse complement strand
AGTGTACATCAACGAACCCATGTTCTACGTACTATTTACCACAGTCGATTCACCTAAATCGTAAGTTTCTATTTTATATTTAAACATGCCTTTTAATCATTTCAATCCAATCTCCAATCCCACTTCACTCCTTAAAACACACACATACACTGCATAATGATTATCTTCCTTGTATTATATAATGTTGTTTTTCTCGCCATATCGATATGTTAAACGTTCTTGCCAAGTTAAATCCGATTGTATTACATTAAGTTATACGTGTTACGTCCTGGGTGTCCCGGAAACTATGAAACTCTTTTTTTAATTATATGATTGGGAAACAGACGGATTTCGGGTAAACGTTACTATAACAAATATTAGGTGAAATAAAAAGTTCTGAGCATATTTTCGCTTTATTTCGACGATGAAATTAACATAGTTAGAATTATCCGAT
>NW_014563269.1:0-565 GCF_001313825.1 Dinoponera quadriceps | reverse complement strand
TTTCGTAAAAAAAATGGAAAAACAGGAATATCGCATATAGATCAAGTATAGTTTTTTAATGAAAAAAACTCCTGCAAATTCAATGAAATGGTTAAAAAAATGTTATTCCACATCTGCTCCTTCGAGAACAACTGTTTATCGATGGTTTAATGATTTTAATATGGGTCGTACAAGCACCGAAGACGCACCTCGCTCTGGAAAACCAAAAGAGGCTAAGAATTCGGAAATNTGCATCGAATCGTTTAGAGTGATCGTAAAGTGAAGTTGCGCCAGTTAGCTGAGGCCGTTGATATCTCAAAAGAACGGGTGGGATACATTTTGCACGATGTTTTCGATATGAAAAAGCTATCTGCTCGATAGGTGCCGCGTTTGCTGACCGTCGACCAAAAGCAGCAGCGCGTTGATAATTCAACGGCCGGTTTGGCGTTGTTGCAGCGTAATCGAGCGAACTTTTTTCGACGTTTTGTAACAATGGATGAAACATGGATCCATTACCATACGCCTGAGTCCAATAGGCAGTGGCTGAAAAGCCACGAAAGCCGACCAAAGCGGCCAAAAGACCAAC
>NW_014563268.1:0-514 GCF_001313825.1 Dinoponera quadriceps | reverse complement strand
TGGTCACAGCAATAACGATTCGCATATACTATTCTATATGTTGATGCAGTTTCCTGTACATATTTGATAATTATAACAGGTAAAGATATACGCTTAATAAGATCCCATTTCATTCTTTCAAATATCGATGACGATTTACGATAGCGAGTTCATATTTATAAGCAAACCTTCAAAAAGTATTGAACCCTTGCGTAGGAGCTTTCGCACACAAGTTACCGTAATAGTAAATGTTACATTCTGCGAATTTCGCATGTAGCATAATTGTTTTCCTCATAATAGAAATATTTAGTCGGGAGACAATTTGTAATAAAGTCGAAAAAAGTAAAATCACGAAATCTAATGAAACTGACAGGTAACTGAAACACATTATCCTGTCTTATTTATTTAAAAGTAAATATTCGACAAACGGATTTCAACTTTCAAATTAAATTATATATATATATGTAACTTAATTTATTTTTACACTTTTTATTTTCGTCCGTGAGAAATTATTTCGATTAACCGCAAACCGTCT
>NW_014563267.1:0-28531 GCF_001313825.1 Dinoponera quadriceps | reverse complement strand
CTTTGAGTCATAACTTTATCTCCATTTTTTTACAATAAAGCCTCAAATTCGTCGATTTTTTTCGAAATTCAAATTGGACGATTAAGATGGGCTGGTCACGTACAAAGGATGCACAATACAGCCATTCCAAAAAAAAGTAAGAGTGTTCCGACCAGAAGGACAAAGAAGAATGGGACGCCCTAGAGGGAGATGGATTGATGGAGTGAATGCTGATGCTAGAGGATTAGGAATTTGGAATTGGTGGACCATAGCTTTGGATCGGGAAAGGTGGAAGAAGCTTCTTGCGGAGGCCAAGTCTCAGACATGAGATGTAGTGCCATGGATGATGATGATGTACAAGACGTTAGATATATTTTTTATGTCGTTTTTTTTTATCTACAATACGTATCGATACGATGTATCGGTACATTCAGGTTACATCGCCCATCTCTAGAACTCACACCGGGCACCGCCTCTGCTTCGTGATTGAAAGGGCAACTTTTAAATCACGCACGAAAACCGGTTTTGGGGAGGCCGACCGTTTCAACTTTACTCGGAATTAATGGATAAATAATTGTTATTTCTTGTTTCTAGAAGACCTCAGAAACGGTTTCCAATGATTAAGAAAAGTTCCGAAAGTAAGCCAAAAATGAATTTTTTTTACATCCTTCTTTAATTTATGATTTAAAAATAAAGTTAATACAGAGGTTTTTCATTATAACGATTCAGGAGGTCAAGCATGATCAATTTTCTTTTCACTCCCAACTGCTGTTAACCGAAAGTAGACAAAATTGGAGGAAGTATGCGTCTCACCGATGTTGAATTCTTTGTCACGCATGTTCGCAATAATCATAATGTGATTCGAAATCAAGTTTCTCGCATAAGCTTATTATGTATACAACTAATTTTAGAGATAAAATTATATCTAATAATTAAAGCGATGCTGCGTTCTGCAGAAGCCATAAATGAAACTGCGATCATTAAGTTTTAAAGTTATTTTTCCTCGATAATAGTTGCTATCTGTGTAATTATATACATTAACAGACACCTCGTCAATGACTTTGATCGTCACATATGTGATAAAGATCATCCTCCTGAGCATTTCGATTACTTGAAATTCTTGATCCATGGTAGCAACTTTTGTTTACAATCAAATTTATCATTACTTGTATAGTTTTCTAAAATACATACCTGAAGTAATATTTTAATTGTATCAGGTATTGACCACAATATGAATTCACTGAACGAAACAACATTGATAAATAAGTATATCAACAGATCAAAAATCGATTCTCTATTGAAGGAATCGATTCGTACAAAAAGTATCGCGAATTTTGAATTTCCGCGGGTTACGTATATTCGATTTTCGATTTTTTTGTGGCGTTATGTTGGTACTCATATCCCTCACTTATGCCGACAAGTTCGGCCATTTTGAATATTCAGTTTATTTTTGACAGCTGTTTTGCTTGGACGTGTTTTGGCTCGTCTTCGATTTTTGCCTATTCCAAAAAATGGATCAAAGAATCTAACAAAATTAAGTGCGCGGACGCATTCCGAATGTTGACTGTGGCATATGGTGAAGCTACCTTGGACCGAAGCAACGTTTATCGGTGGTACAAAATGTTCTCAGAGGGCCGAGAAGATGTGAACGACGAAGAGCGTGCCGGACGCCCGAGCACGTCAACAACAGACGAAAACATTGATGAAGTGAAGAAAATAATATTGGCCAATAGTCGAATCACCGTTAGAGAAGTTGCTGAGGACCTAAACATATCGATTGGCTCGTGCCATTCGATTTTTACTAATGATTTGGGCATGAGACGGGTCGCCGCGAAATTCGTACCAACGCCCCTGCTCACACACCGTTGCTTGTGCGCGAATTTTTGGCCAAAAACAACACACTAATGATGCCGCAGCCACCGTATTCCCCAGACCTGGCCCCCTGTGACTTTTTCTTGTTCCCGAAACTGAAGAGGCACATGAAAGGACGACGCTACGCTACGATTGAGGAGATAAAGACGGCATCGAAGGAGGAGCTGAACAAGATCACAAAAAATGATTTTTTGAAGTGCTTCGAGGATTGGAAAAAACGTTGGCACAAGTGTATAATATCTGATGGGGATTACTTTGAAGGAGACAAAATAGATATTCATGAATAAATAAATAATTTTTGAAAAAACACAAAATTCGCGATACTTTTTGAACAGACTTCGTACGTAACGGGAAAGAATCAATTTGAAAATCGATTTGTATATTTTTTAAAAATATAGATTTTCTAAAAATTGAATCGAGATCACCCATCACTAGTTAGCATGGCGTTACTATACCGCGGAGGACCCGTCTCTACATCGCCAGGCAATGATTGCGGCCAGTTGCAATTTCTGTTGTTAGTCAGTTATTTATTGAAGAATATAATAAAGATTGTGTTACTGAGTTACCGAGTTCGTTAATGAAATCTTGTACATTCATTTTATCTCTCCCTGTGATCACAAAACAAAATGAGAGGAGAGCACAAGACACTTTCCCACACACTTTGTATTAGTGTTTTGGATAAATCCTTGTATTAATATTTTTACATTAATATATATTTTATAATATTTTTTCTCGTGTTTTTTTTTAATCAAATTATAATTTTTGGCTAATAATTATAATTTAAGTCCTTTACACAGGTCCAATATGATCAAATAATATCTTTAACGAAAAGAATTGCTAATCACTCACAAATATCCAGGTACAAGCTCTTTGCTATATAACTCCGCGTCCTCCCAACATTCCAAGTTCACAGCAGCGATAAAAGCCGTATCCAGTGTGCGTATGTGTTGTATATTGAAACTATGCAATATGCCTTTTTGTTTTTTCAGACATATTTTGCTAACATCAAGATCTATTATTATTAATAAGGATAAATACAGAAATCAAATAATATATAACATTATATTTATTGTGTTAAGGTTTTCATAAATCATAATTTCTTCACATTTATAAGGATACAAGCCATTGTCTTCATTGTCTCTAAATGGTGGGTAGTAAAATCCTTAACTTCATAAAAAGACCTTATGAAATTCTCTGATAGTTTCGTGCCACATTTCTCACATTTGTCATTTTCGATCAAGCACGGAAAATCACACGACGAATTTGGACATGCAGCTGCCTCAGCCATGGGTTCCGCTTGTTTGCATTTTTCGCAATTACAACAAAAATAATATGAATGATGCAGTTCCCCTTGTCTATCTTTATTGGAATTCAATAAATCAACATACGATATTCTGATCTGTATATGAAATAAAATTGCATTAATATATTTTAAATAATATATTATACGATATGTTACATATATTAATACTTTGTTAATGAGAAAGTTATTCATTAATTTAAGGCTCTTGGGTTAAAAAATCAATTAAAATAGAAATAGGTCAATAAGAGCAAACACTGGTTGGATTGCGCAAATAAAAATTAACCAAATGGTTAGTAAAATCTATTAAATAGACATAAACGTTTCGATCCCGTTTTGGACTATTTTCAATGTAATACGCTTATAATTAAAAAAGTTTTTATTCGCATGAAATAATTTTAGTATGCAGTACGTAACGATGTCGTGACCGATGACTCTACATACGACGATGGTAGGTCTTCATTAATAGCACTTCATTCTAGAATCAAATTGCAAAAAGTGTCTATGGTGTAGGAGAAGCCAAAATTGTAACAGGTGCATTTACAAATGCATCCGTAACTCTGAAAAATCAAACGCCAACAATTTTAAATAAAAAATGGTAGTCAAATCACTAGACATTTAAAATAGAATATGTTTGTAATCGTTGATAGTGTTTGCCGGTATCTAGATATAATTATCTAAATAATCATCCTGATGAATATATAGATCATCTTTATTTTTATCTACATGAAGAAATACAAAATATATTCATTTTCATTTTAAATTTTAAAAAATGTTATCTCATCTAACAATTATCTGGAATGATGGTATGGTCCATATTCTGAACTCACTTTTCCATAAAATGAATGAAATAATATGGACCTATGTGTTAAGTCCGTATCAGACTAAGGATTGGAGATTAGATTTTAACGAATCAACAAATTTCGGTTTCGTTTCCTTTGGTTTGTTCTTTTGAACTGCATTGCTGAACTGGTGCAATAAGTTAGAACGAGACAAAATATGCTTGTCTCACTGTAACTTATTATACTAATTCAGCAGTGCAACTAAAAAGAACAGACCATTTGTTTTAATCGATCAGTCTACTTGAAGCCTGTATCAAACTGTCGACAGTGAGTAAGCAGTCAATGATTGATGATGGTCTTTTTTGTTAGATCTTTAAAGGATCCTCTTTAGAGCGATTACGTTGGTGAATTATTTAACCGTTATATAATTTCTTTGATCTGCGTAATTTTTATTATAAATTTTTATAAAGTCCCTCATGAAAATATCATACAATATCATATAAAAAATTATCTAGATAAGTAGCACTACGTATCTTAACTTTAATCTAGATAAATCAAAAGCAAATTCATCTTCATCTCATCTAAGATGAATTTTCCGGATTTTCATCACATCTCATCTAAGACGAATTTTTCGGATTTTCATCTCATCTTCATTTGGACAAATCTGATATCATCAAAAACAAACATTGACCGTCGATCTGTAAGTATCTAGATGTCATCAACCATTAACAAATATATTCCATTTTTAATTTCTAACAATTTGACTACTATTTTTGACTCAAAATTGTTGGCATTTGATTTTTCAGAGTTACAAATGCATTTGTAAATACAATCCTCATAATTTTTGCTTCTTCATCATGGACATTTTTTGTAATTTAGATTCTGGAATGAGGTGCTATTAATGAAGACCAACCATCCTCGATAATATGTAGTCATCGGTTACGACATCGTTGAATACTGCGTACTAAAATTACTTCATGCGAGCGAAAACTGTTTTAATTGTAAATGTCACAATGAAAATAGTCTAAAATAGTCTAAATGAGACTGAAACGTCTGTGTTTATTTAATAGATTTTACTAACTACTTGATTCGTTAATTTTTATTTGCGCAAATTCAACCAGCAATTGCTTTTATTGGCTATGTTTCTGTTTTAAAAGAAAATTATTAGCATTTCAAACATAAAGATTTATAAATGCACTCTATATATTTAATTGATGTACTTATTACTTGAAGATATTCGCCTGCTACAGACAAGATTACTGTTCTTTGCTTGACTATTAGTAAACTATTAATTAGATTTTCCAGTTATAAGCAGTTAAACACGCATATACGGATATATAGAAAATTGTAGAAAATTTAAGAATAGTCATAAAGTTTATAAATAAAATAAATTTTCTTGATTTTTTAATTTTGTATCATTTTTATTAATTTTGTTGATACTTGCCTGTGACCAATCCAGAAAAGGAAGATCCACTAATGTCCTAACAATAATAGTAGTTCCTTCGAAAACAGCAACTGCATTTGGTTTGCAACTATGATCCATTACAGAAGCTCCCAGATAAATACCAACTCCAATACTGTTCATATTAAGATCTAATATATTAAAGGAATTGATACATATTCTACCATAAATACCCATTAGTTCTGCAGTATTGGGTATTAGAGTTTCACCAAGAAATTCAAGCAAAACTCCACACAATGAAGTAAAATGCTCCATTCGCTTTATATCTTTCTTTATGTCTGAATAATCTATATACAAGATATATATAAGCTGATTATACTTTTATATTTTGTTCTTCAAATAACTCTCTTTTGTAAAAAAATATATGCGGATACAAATTAAAAATATCAAAAGCTTACTTACGAGACATTAAATCCTTGAATTTTCTAAAGTTTGTTTCACTATAATAACCTATTTCATCAGCTCCACCTTGATTGAGTTTTATAATTACACGTGCCATAAGCCGTGCTGCATCTGGTATTACTTTTGGCGAAATTTTTTTTAAGTTTGTACATTCCGTTTTATGTATAGGCCAAGATTCTCTCTGACAATTATGATCGCAGTAATATACGTATTGACATCCGGAACATTTTGACAGCTTACCACTGTAATAAATTATATTTCATAAAATAAAATAAAATTGGTAAATAGAAAATATATTTACATTTGACAATTTTTATTTTATTTTATTGGTAATAAAAATAATTTAATTGAAAATAATTTATACACACACACACACACACACACACACACACACACACACACACACACACACACACACACACACACACACATATATATTTATTTTTAACATAGCTTAAGATAATTATAAATCACATAAATCTTTCACTATCTTAATTATTTTACCACTGTATTACCTTGTCAGGCAATTGTCACATCGTACAGTATTGTATTTGGACGTGAGAACATAAGCAAATGGTTTGCTAGTAAAAATAGTTGTTCCTTTTTTTACAGTAACAAGATTATCACTCATTTTACACGCAGAAATGCAAAATACATCGACGAAATACTCTCTTTAAAGTAAAGTCTAACCTAAATCGCTTATGCGATGTGCCTGCATCGTGCAATTGGTCGAACGAAGAGACATCAATACCGTGTTTCATAACCCTTATATTTGTAATTCACTACCGACAATAGGGCTCATTCTTTTGCGTTATATTTTGTTGTACTTTTTGTAATCTTCTTTTTCCTCTGTCCTTTATTACCTGAGTATATATGTTGTATATATTGTATAATTATCCTAATATAGAGAACAAATGTAATGTATTTAAAAAGAACAAACTAAATTGTTATTGTCATGTAATTTTTCTGTATAATACACACGAATAATATTGTAATAAAGGACATTTGTATGTAAACTATTTTTTTATTACAAAGAATGTGAAATTCTTCAAATATTTGATTAATTAAAAAAAAAAGCGTAAATATAGTTTATTATTACTATTACAGACGTTTTTGACTATATTTAATTGCGCTTCCCACACTTTTTATCTTCAGTCAATTTTTTTATATAATTGTCATACTTTAAATGCAAAAAATGTAAGAAAGTGCAACTTAAACAAATCTTAAATCTTTTTTTGTTTCTTTACATTTTTTGTATAATGTGAAATAAAAATAAGAATACATATATGTAAACTATGAATAAAGTAAGCTAAGAATAAAGTAAAAATGAGGTATAGACTTAAAAAGCACATTAAATTTCTATTTACATTATTAGATGCTGCAATAATATGGTGTTTTCTCAAATTATTAAACTTATGTATGATTTTTTAACTCCAGAAGATATAATCTCTTATTCAATATATATCTTATTATAACTCTGTATATAAAAATTACATCCACAATATACACAAAATAACAATACAATATCATTACATTAATAACCGTTTTTTTAACCTATAACATTTCTTCAACTTATTACAGCATGTCAATCTTGTCCTAAATATTACTGGAGGAAGAAAAATTATATGTATCTATATATAAAGATTACATTGCACAATAGTTTTGTCATTAGAGAAATATACTGGATTTTTCTACAAATTAGATTAATAAACGTTAATAATGTTCGGTGATGCTGGGGGATTGCTCAAATGAAGGATTGGAGGAATAACAATACAAAAATTTTATCAAGAAATATGTGTATATATGTATATATGTACACATATATGCATTTATATTATATACATACACATATATATGTACATGTATGCATATGTTTATATAGATATATACACACACATACACATATGTATATGCTTTTATATATGTATGTACACACGTATGTGTATGTGTGTGTGTATATATATATATATATATATATATATACACACACGCGCGTGTGTGTATACATATATATAATTTTTTTTCCATACCTTTGTAAACAATAGTCGCATCTTTCATCGCGCACTGCCGACCTTACAACATAGGAAAATGGATTTTCACATAAAATAGTAGTACCTTTGCTGACAGGTACACGCTTACAATATTGACTCTTGATTCTCATTTCTTTCAGACTTTTCAGATTCTACCTTTTTTCGCTAGATATTTTTTAATCACTTCTGTGTAATGTACGTCGAGAAACGTTACACTTTTCCTACTGTTTCATACGACTGCACTTCCTTTTCGTCTTTCTCTCTTGTGCTTTTAGTTTCACTTTGCTGACGTAGGAGACTCGAACGCGTGTTCTATTTTAAGATTGGTTTATTTTTACATGAAATATAATTGGAACTAATAACAGAACCCTTAATCTGGTGATTTCTTATTAACGCCTTTCTCTCATCCTTTTTTCTAAATTATATATTTAAAACAAACCTGGTACGCTTTTTACAAACACTCAGTTCAATTAAAGAAATTATAATAGAATTAGTCAACGAATCTCCACTAAGAATTTATATATCTTAGATTTTCAAACAATGCGAAAATATATCGGTACTAGAACTCAAGTCTTGAAGCGATTGGTTCGGCACAATTAAAAGTGAGCGAAATTAAAAACATATGGAAAAAAATATATTTCCTCCATTGACCGCAGTGTCACATATATAACGTCATCTTTCATAGTATAAATTATACTATTTGTATACGGTGTTTTTTATTTCTTTTTTTCCACGTTAACTTTATAGTATTAAATAAGATATTAGATAGTTTTATGGATTATTTTACATTCTTTCGAGTGTCTGGTCTCACAGTGTGTGCGTTAGTATGAATTAACCGTACGACGATCGTCCTGGGCCATTATTCCGCACATGCCTATCGACAACTATTGGTTCGGTATGTGTTGCACATGGATAATATATAATCATGTAATATAATATAATCATATAATCAGATATAAAAATGCTGTACGACATTTACCAAACCTATAGTTGATAGTAAGTCCGCACAGAATACAGTTTCTGGACTGATGATATATATCTCGACATACTGCATTTCTTCCTTTGAAGTTTTGACACACAACGAATCATCTAAGATTTCTTTGAGCATACAAAGGGATAGGAATGGGAGACATGTTTGCTTAACTTTTGTGATAACCCAATAATTGCGTACTCCTAATATCCTTAGTAATGCCTCTTTTACCATTCTTTCTTATGTTCATCCATCGATACTCCACCTGGACCTAGGGAAACTATCATCAAGAGGCCTCCAATAACTGATAATGTCTATAACAAAATATGAATTCATGAATTAGCTTTTCTTTCTCCTCCTCTCATTCACTTTGTTCAAACGTAGATAGTATTATAGACAAAATATGATTAAATTAGCAAAATTAAACTCACCTGGAAGAAATCGTACTTGAGGAAGTCCCTGAGCGGTTTATAATCGGGAATACTCCACCACGCATTATGGTAGAAATTAAGTCCAGTGAGTAGCAGCACAAGTAACAACGCACTCAGCTTAGTTTTATAACCAATCGTTACCAGTACCATGAGGATGCTGCCAAGGATGTCTTGCAGAATTTGCAGAAAAGATATCTCGAAACGAATCAGAGTGATGAACATAAATGCCAGTAAGATTCGACCGGCGAGTTGCAGCAAATTTTTGGGTTTGTTATCACCAAGGCTAGGCACACCAGCAAATAACGATCTGCCTTCTACCCTAGACTCAGCCAGTACTAATAGAAGTGCTCCAATTAGCGCCAAATTTCTGAACAAAAACTGCATGTCCCACAGGATACTATAGGCGATGGTCTGCAGAATCACTATGAAGAATAGAATACCACAGGCTATGCTAACTCGCCATCTGCTAATCACCATGACACATCCACCCAGCTGACCAACTAAATTTATTAGAACAAACATGGTTGCCAGAAATTTGCCACAGCCCCATGAAGCATTCATATATTCTCTTTGTTCACTCCATTGAAACCACATTCGTAGACCATCTTCCAGGAATGTGGCTATGAGACATAATCTTGCCAATGTTGGAAGCACATGTTTGCCATTGCGAATTACCTGTAATGTAATAATAGAATAATTATATTATTAGTAGTGGTAGTGATATGTTTGTATGCATACGTATGTGATTAAATTAAATAAATATAAAATTTATTCAACTCTTTGTAATTGAGTACAAAATCAGTAAAGCCTCATTAAATCTTGTTAGATATTACAAATACAAAATGACTAAAGTTATATTCTTATCAACAGTAAATTCTTCAGCAAATTCAGAATTTATTATGTTTTATTAAGAACTATATTTTTGTGATATTTATATTTTTTATTAATCCATACAAGTTAATCAATAATAAAGAATAAATATATAGATTGACAAGCTTCTTAAATCAAATTAATTTTAAATTGGCCTAACAATGAAAATGTTATTACATATAAAATATTATATATAAAAATAAGTCTGTAGGAATTAGGATAACAATTCATATATTGTATAAGAGATCACATACACACACACACACACACAGATATAGTACATAATCAGATCAATTTCATTTGATCATAATATCCTTAATGACAAATAAAAATTAATCATTGTACCATCTGTTAAATTTAATTGCAGGTGTGCAATAACAATTAATGACATAACGATGACTGTTATTATCGATATCTGGAGAGTCATAGTCATTTGGTGCAGAAATATACACACATATGTGACTAGAAAGGTATCTTTTTTAAAGAATCTGTTCCCGTTAATCATATAGTATATTTATGGTGATCAGTAAAGAGAGAATGTAAAATCTGGTCTCAGTTGAATCAGCGCTTTTTTTAGCGGTAGATTGCGATGATTATTTTACCTAGTTTTGTTCAATTTCAACCAGTTTCTGTTATATTTGTGCATTTTATAACCTGCAATTTTTTACAGGTAAAACAAATCCACGTCATAGACGCACAATTTGTGAAAAATTCGCAAGAATATGCAGATACATGGAAATATGCGGCCGCGATGACGTTCACAATAGATGTACGGAGTTACTATCCCTTTTTTTATAAGATTTAAATTGTTCATTTTCATTTTTCCCCTCAAGTTTTTTTAAGCAAATCCCACGATCAGTACTACGACTTGTACTGCGATGAAGAAAAGTTTGGGACCGCGCTAGAAATTCATCACCTGGTCAGCGATCTCCTCCGCTTTCGATACCATCTCCTGTGAAATCACCATTGTGTTTTATTCAAAACTCGAAAAAGTGGCCATACACACTGACGTATACACGTGCGCGCACGCAAGTGACACGACAGCGACAACGCGCGGAGCAAAACGTCTAAAGCAAACTGATGGAAGTGGGAAGACACAAATCACGAGAGAAGGAAAGAGACAGAAAGAAATAGAAAGCTCGCGGTTGGTGCAAAGTTGCCGAAGAAATTCGAAAATATCCGAACGCAATCGAGCCACTATGAATGATGTGGAGATGGGTTGGCCAATGTGGCGCGTCATTTCCGGTGTACGTGGTATTTAGGCTGTGTTCCAAAATTCACTGGTAGCGCTGAAAGTTTACAGTTCATGTTAGTCCTGTTTTACAATAGATACTTTAAGATTTAAGGTTTAAAATACTTATTGTAAACCGGAACTTAGGGTGCCTTCCTATGCGGTGTAACTTGCGTAAGCGTAACTTGCGTAATAGCCAATCAAATCGTTTTAATTACCGAATTACCAATTACCACGGCGGATTTGATTGGCTAATGTCAGTTACGCGAATGCAAGTTACGTCGCATGGGGAGACAGACTTAAAGTCACATGCGGCATAATTTGCGTAAGCATAATCTGCGTATTCTAATAATTTACTAGAAACTATGTCATTCTAAAAATCGGTACACATAGCGTGTATTTCATTAAATTTATGTAAAGCGTAACCAATAACTTCGTAAAACTGACTAATAACAGCTAAGGCCTTCTGTTGTACAATAGAGCAGAAATACTAAATGGGTTCTTGATTGGTTGTTTTTATTTACGCGTTTGATTAATTACGCACTATCGGATACTTTGTACGTAAGAATGTATGGAAGTGCAATGTATGTAGCCGTGAACAACAAAGTTTATGTTATAACTGAAAAGCCATCTGCAATATTCACCTTTGTGCTACATTAAAAAAGAAAATACGATAGTGAAAATGTATAAGACGTAGCAGTCTACTAAAATTATCCCAAATGTTCAAATGTAGATTATACCATAAGTATTAAGCATAACCTTGAAATGATTTTGTTATGCAAGTGATATACTGAATTACATTCAATTATTGAATAGGTTATTTTTAGAAATTTTATATAAAATTTCAAAGAAGAATTGGTTACTTTACCCGAATTTGATCAGTTTTTTCTCAAAACCAAAAAACTCTGTAATCGTCTCCAAATACCCACAAGTCACTAATACACATGCATCATCAGTTTTTGCGAACTATTGAATTTGGCATATCGATAATGTCGTAAAATGCGTCAAATAACTAAGCGGATTTGCATATGGTAGTTGAAACGATTTGATTGGCTGACGCAAGTTACGCCGAATGGGGAGGCAGCCTTAGACTGAGACTTAAGTCTTAAGAAATTGACCAATCACAATCGAATTATGGAAGAATAATAAATTGTGATAATCAATTATCTCTTCACATTCAACAGTGATTGGACAATTTCTTAAGGCTTAAGGTTTAAAATATTTATTGTGGATCGACACTTAGTTTCTGTTTGCAATAGATGCTTTAAGCTCTAAGCCTCAAGAAATTGGCCAATCATAGTCGAATATGAAGTGAAAAATCGACTGCGATTGGTCAATTACTTGAAGCTAAAAATTTAAATTTTTCTTGTAGACCCTGCTATACGTATAGTTTAGACCCTGTTATATAGTATAGTATAGATTTTCAGCGCTGACCGTGAATATTGGAACACAGACTTTATAGAAGTTGCATCGTGCAGCGTTGATGATCGTTGTTGCTTCTAAAACAAGAAGCACACACTTCGGCATAGCGCATAATGCATAATGTATAAGAAAGTGAGCCAATCAACATTTTCCGTTTCCACGAAGATACAAATATAGAACTCTGGTATATTATTTTATGTATCATGCTAACGCAAGCGTAATTGCGTTATATCAAATTATATGCTTCCCGCTTACTGGAGAATTCACACTTTAACTGAAAAGCAGCAGCCAATCAGAACTCGAGCTAGTAGTCGACAGTTTCTTCTTTATCTAATATTAAAGATATATTTTATATAACAATCGCAACGCTCAAAACGCCCTTCGCACTGTTCTACTTAAAACCTGCGGCGTACTCTGGGTATTGTTGTAACTAGTTTTATAACTAGCTTTCTATCGTTCACACGCCCGCATTAATGGGTGTGTTCAGGAAGACACTCTCTAATGCTACCGTAAGATTCTATCTTTATTAGTATTTACATATACTGCAACCGGAAGTCCAGTCGCGTAAGGGAGCGCGGCTGACCGGAAAAAAAGTAAAGAAGACCTCCGGTAGGTGGCATCGCATACTCAGGCTGATACAAAAGTGAGGCGCGACTGCAATTGGCTGGGGCAGACAGCGAATCAGGAAGGATCGCGAAAAAGAGGTAACGTTTGAAATTGAGAAAGAAGCAAGGGAAACAGTTGCGAGCGGACGCTAGAGAAGAGAAGACGTGGAAGAAGGAAGCAAAGAACTGCGTAGAGGATAGGAACGATGGGGTCTCCAAGGGACGACGAATAAGAAATCTTACCTGGAAAGGAGGCTCGGTGCCAGCCCACGAGTAGAGGTCTGGGAGACGCGGGGAAATGACCGGTCGCTTTTGCGATGGTAAGTGGACTAAAGATTTGTCACTGTTCCGCCTCGTAATTTTCTCTCGTCCGAGACCTTTCGTCGAGGAAATAAAGCGTCGGGTGGGGTAAATCAACGCGGGTCGCGACGACGGCGGCCAGAATCTGAGGACCACCCGGGTATGACAAACGACGCATATTGCGTTGTCTCGCCGTGCGTGTCCGATCGTTTTTCGGCTTGTTACGGCGAGAGTCCTGCGTCGCAATAGGGCGAGATAAAAAAAAGGCCGCGGATGAAACTGCGTGCGGTATTTCTTTTATCAACGTGCCGGTTCGCGGAAATAATTCCGTCTTCCAGGAATAGTGTTCATACGAGTTAGGCTCGTGTTGTATTCGTTCGGATTTCCTTCTATGATTGTTAGTCGCGTTTTATTGTAAATATTACCTATACATTGGGTCATCATACAGATATACATATAGTTATTTCGCAGTTTCTAAGCGCGTTTATCCTAATCAAGCCATTCATAGTATTTTCTTGTATTTTTGCGTTATTCCTTATAGTATTTGTAATCTTGCGACGTTCCTCGCTTCCAGATCTTACTTGCGGCGGGAACCTCCTCGTGTATCGGGGAGAGAGTATCGGCTGCGGCCCTTGGATGGCTCGCCGGATGTCCAGGTTCGGTTTGGGAAGAGAAGAGAGTTTTGACTTCGTAACAACAATATATTGGTAATACAAATAAGTTTCCGCCGTTTTTTTAAATAAAAATTATCAATTTATTGTAAAAAAATGTACGTTACATTTTATTCAAAATATTGTCCGTCACTAGCTACTACTTTTTGCCATCTTTCTGGCAGCATTCAGATGCCACGTCGAAAAAACTCTTCATCTTTTGATGCTACCCATGAATCGATCCAATTTTTGGCTTCTTCGTAAGAAGTGAAGTGCTGCTCGACCAGGGCGTGAGCCATCGACCGGAACAAGTGGTAGTCCGAAGGAGCAACGTCTGGAGAGTACAGCGGGTGGGGTAGGACTTCCCATTTCAACGTTTCCAAGTATGTCTTGACCACTTTTGCCACATGGGGTCGAGCATTGTTATGCTGCAAAATCACTTTCTCGTGTCTCTCGGCGTAGTGCGGCCGCTTGTCTTTCAATGCTCGGCTCAAACGCATCAATTGAGTTCGATACCGATCGCCTGTGATCGTTTCAGTTGGTTTTAATAGCTCGTAATACACTACGCCGAGCTGATCCCACCAAATACAGAGCATTATCTTGGAGCCATGAATGTTCGGTTTGGCCGTCGATGTGGAAGCATGGCCGGGAACTCCCCATGATTTTCTGCGCTTGGGGTTATTGTAATGAACCCATTTTTCATCTCCAGTCTCAATGCGATGCAGAAATCCTTTTCGTTTTTGCCTTTCAAGCAGCTGTTCACAAGCAAACAAACGCCGTTCAACATCTCTTGGCTTCAACTCGTACGGCACCCAATACCCTTGCTTTTGAATCATTCCCATGACTTTGAGGCGCTTCGAAATGGCTTGTTGAGTCACTTCCAATGATTGTGCCAGTTTTTTCTGAGTTTGACACGAGTCTTCATCAAGTAATGCCTCCATTTCAGCATCTTCAAAAATCTTTCCTTTTCCACCACTATGCCGGTTTTCGACGTGAAAATCACCGTTCGTGAAGCGTTGAAACCACTCACGACACGTTCTTACACTAATAGCGATCTCACCATAGGTATTTGAGAGCATTTGATAAGCCTCAGCCGCAGATTTCTTCAAATTGAAGCAGAAAAGTAAAACCTCCCGCAAATGACGAGAATTCGGCTCGTAAACTGACATCTTCAATCGACGATAACTTTATGGTACAGATACAAATCGACTAATGTAACTATTAAGTCATGTTGACAGATGCCCAAGTTGATTGTATGACGTATATGATCTATTTACTTTGACCACTAAGTTCCACTAAAGCCATCTATCATAGGGAAACGGCGGGAGCAAAGTTGTGTTCACCTAATATATAAGTACACAAGTACCAAAAGCTAATTACGAGAGAAGAATCGCCTTCTCAACGAATACGCGCGTTTTTATATGTTGCTTTGTCGCTGAGAGTCGTTTTCTGGTTGGCTGATGGAGTCGTGGAGATGGAAAAAATTCATTCCATTGGTATGATATCACCGCGTCGATATCGCCGCGTCGGTCCTGAGTGGTGTTTGGATTTAGGTTTCATGCTCCTGTTTATGTTAGCGACGGGATGCTTTATCGCATTGAAAGATTACAGTTTCTCTTGTCTATAGTCATCAAGAAACACTTCATTTTAGGCACTCTATCCTTTATGAGTTCCAACTTGGTCATAATGCGACGGAAGCTCATAAAAAATTTGTGTTTCGTCTTCGAGAAAACGTATTTTTCAGATGGGTTAAAGAAGTTGGAGCATCGCTGGGTCAAGTGTATCGAGCTAAAAGGAGACTATGTTGAGAAATAAATCGCTACTTTTCCAAAATTTTCGTTTTTCTTTTGTAGGCTAAGTACTTATCGGACCGCCCTCGTATGTTTCCTTTTCATCCTCTTCTCGTGCTTAAATCTGCGCTAATTTTCTTTAACGGCTTCAATCTTGAATATCTAGTATATTCATAACATACGTTGCTCTGAAAGTTTTGCGTTTCGGTTATTTCTCATATAATGACGTTATCGACAATAAATTTTCAAACTCTTTAACATTTCTTATGCTGAATAGCTATGACAGATTATTAAAATATTTTTTTCTATTTTTACGCGCATTTTTACAGTAATTTTGCAGAAAATCATTTTGATTGATAAAATGGAATTAACACGAGAACATTATCGAGCCATGATTTTCTATGATTTTAAAGAGGGGCTGACTCAACAACAGTGCTCGCAAAAAATGAAGCGATTGTTTGGCGATGAAGCACCATCCTTGGCAACTGTCGAACGGTAGTTTAACGAATTCCAGCGTGGACGTGTTTCGCTCAAAGACGAGCATCGTGAAGGGCGGTCTGCCACTGCAGTCACTGCAGAAAACATCGACGCTGTGCACCATGATAGAGGCAGATAACCACTGCACATTCAGGGATATTCAGGTATCCTTAGGCATAAGTATGACCCAAATCAAAATCATCTTACATGATCATCTTGCCGTAGGTAAGCTTTGTGCTCGATGGATATTACACAATTTAACGCAAGCTCAAAAGAAAGCGCGTGTGGACTGGTGCAAGAAAATGATCAAGAAATTTAACCGAGGTCAGACAAAATCAATGTTTAACATCGGAACGGGTGACAAAACTTGGATTTATTGTTACAAGCAAGAAAGTAAGCGACAATCGGCTCAGTGGATCTTTCAAGACGAAGAGAAACCTACGAAAGTGAAACGCGGACGAAGCTGGCATGAAAATGGTGGCTTCTTTCTTTAGACGCACGGGTCATGTTGCCACTGTTCCATTAGAGGACCGCCGTATAGTCAATGCCAAATGGTACACCAGCATTTGTTTGCCAACTGTTTTCGGAAAAGTACGTGAGAAACGACTAAGAGGGCGAATCCTGTTGTATCAAGACAATGTACAATCACATAATATAGCTCAAACAATAGAGTTTTTGGCCGTTTCAGGAGTGGAAGTGATGACTCACCCGCCTTATAGTCCCGACCTAGCACTTTATGACTTTTTCCTTTTTTCATTCATTAAAGAAAAAAACGCGTGGATTGAAATTCATTAACTCGGAAGCGGCGGTGGAAGTCTACGAAAACCTTGTTTCTGGTAGATACAAAATAGTGGTTACAGTGTTTTCAAGACTGGTTTCACCGGATGTTGAAGTGCATAGATCATAAAGACGAATATTTTGAAAAACGATAGAAAAAATTTGTTTAAATTAATTAAAATTTATTGCCATCCGCAAAACTTTCAGAACAACCTACTTATAAGGCAACGTTGTAGGCTATTCTTCCACGAGTCGTGCGCGACGAGCAAGCGACGATTTACTACGTGACGTCGTATGTCTACTTAGAGCAGTACATTTCCTACTTTCTCTGCGATCCGTTCATCGCAGCTCATACGAGTATCTATAAGTCTACTTACAAATGTCTCGCGTATGCGCGTATCTCTCTCTCTCTCTCTCTTTCTTTTTTTCTTCCTCTCTTTAGTATATACATAACGTCCGCTTACGAGATAAATCGAAGAAGATTTATTTGCAGGAATGTCGATTTATTTATGTAATCGAGATGCTTCCTTGGTACGCCTCAACGATGTTGCACAATACTGTTACAAAATTTTCAAAGCACATCGTAACTTGTCGCAAATAATTCTAAGCGCAATATTTATTTTTCTTTATATCTATTTACTTTCCTTTATAATTAATATATGTCAGTTAATCTTTAAAAAAAATTAATGTCATTTCAGCCACAATTTCTTAATTATATTTAACATTAGTGTGACTTTTTAGCCGTTCTACATAGAAAGTTAGTGCAATTATATTTATCTTTAGGAAGCTAAGTTTCTGCAACATATAATAGTATTTTTACAAAAAGAAAAAGGAAAAAAGAAAGGCGTACATTAGTTAGTTACGAAACGTTGCTCGCACGATTGGTTCCACGTCGCCGAATCGAATTATCGGCAGGTAAAGGAGTTTCGGAGCTTTCTCGATGTCATTTCCCCTGTCAGCTTTCTGATCATCGCTCGCGTAGCAATAGACACAGTCTACCATATTTCGCATACAGCAACCGTTGTAAAATGAACTTCTTTGCCTTCTCCGACCGCTTCATTTCCTGCATTTCGCGTCGTGAACTACATTGAGCAGTCAGTAACGTTGCTTCTAGACCTCCTCGCACACGATCGCTATGCAGCCGACAGAAAAGAAAAAAAACGTTTATTGTGCGAAGTCTTGTATGTGCAGTTGTTTGTGATAATCATACCGCAGCGAGTACATGGAACAATGTGATCGGCATCTTCCAAACTTCGCGCTCTGCTTCAATATTTCTTTCGTGAAACGCATTTTGTCTAGAGGAAAGGATGGGAGAAATGCTCGTTCATGCTGCAGCACCGCAGATCTTTGTCCGTTACGAAGTATAAAGGCTACTCTACAATGGCGTAAGAGTATAGTTGTAATTCCCGTTCCTATTATCAAAGTTCAAAAAGTTAATCTCTAGTGATATCCGGTTAATATAGATTTACAGATATAGAACCAAATTAATGGTTTCTGCCAACAATTTGCTCACGATTAAAGAAACGCAAAATGCACTTGCTCAAGATAAAAGTTCAACTTATACAGCCAATATTAACCGTTTAGAGTTATTTGTTATTATTATTATAGTTTAAAACTCTTACATTATTATTATATAAAAATTATAATATTAGGATTTTTTATTAACAAGTAAGATCAAATTATTTTATATATATATATTATATAAAATATATAATATGTATAAGTATATAATATATTTATGTATATGTATAAATATATAATATGTATAAACATACTAAGAGAAAAAGAGAGTTAAAACAATATTTTTTAGAAATAAAACAATTTTTTTTACCGAACAATTATTATTAAAACCTCGCATTTATGCTATTGGAACATTTCTTATAATAATTGAGAAATTTTTTAGTCCAAGCATAACTTCTGCATATTATACATAAAATTAGTAATACCGTTGCTACGACGCTGTTATACGCATTTTTTAAAGAATATGTGTACAAAAAACAAATATAAGAAACATAAGAAAGAAATAATTGCAGATTTATAATATCGCATGCTTTCCACGCTTGTATTAGTTATATAGATTAGAACGAAGACCGATGAAGACTATACTATGAACATATGTTTTTCACATTTGACGCTGTAAATCTTGGTGCGAATATTAAACCATTCACATTCGATTTTCGTAATTTATTAAGTTATATAATACAAGTTATAAATTTAGTTAAACGTAGCAATATTAGTAGAAACCAATCAGCACCCCCCTCTTTCTACACCGAGATTTCATTTAATTTATGTTTCTGTAAACTTCAGATTAAACCAAATTGATAGAAACGGGCATAAGTTCATAAGACACGGTTGTTAGGGATTACACGCTTGTTTGTGGTAAAGTAACTGGTTTAGTGGATTGTAACTTGAGATTGTAAGTGAAATGAATTATTTTTATTTTCTATATTTTATCCACCAATCAAAACAAAAAAGTATAGAAGCTCTAACGTTCTGCCTTCTTATTGGCTTGCCTTACTTTTTTGTGTAAGCTGTTATAAGCGGCATCGTTTTAAGAACAATTTTTAAGTTATATCAAACAAGTTTTAAATTTTACTACAATTCTATTTTAATTGTTTAATCTTTATTGTTTGTTGCGTCTATAAGGCTACACACGAACGTCTTGTATTGCCATGCTTGATATTGATGCCAAATCGAAGTAATTATCTATGCCGTGTAAAAGGTATTTAATGATTTTTAATTTAGGTTGAATGCTCATCTTATATGACGTGGTGAAGATCTATTCTCTTTTATTTTTACGTATTTGTCATTGTAATTAATATGGATTACACACATAATTAACATGGATTTATGCATTTGCGTTTTGCTGGCTTTGATATTTTGACATTGTTAAATCGGGCTAAAAAGAATCTAAACAATTAGAACCGAATTGTTTGTTCGTTCAATTTACTAAATGTAAATTTTTCTCCTTCATTATTAAATATTGTTTTGCTCCGACACCAACGTTTGACTGTTATTTGCTTTTCATTTCTATTGATTAAATTTTACCATTTTAAATAATCACTACGAACTTATAACCACATTGTTGCGATCATTATAGAATAGCCTTAATAGCGACACAAGGCACGCTATCACAAAAGCTCTTCGCTACTCTTTTTCGCCATTCCATTATTCACCAGTTTGCGATTTTCCTGAACACCGAAAGATNGGGGGGGGGGGAATGTTACAAAACTACTGTCGATCACAGGCTGCCCACATGCAGCCAAGCGCTCAGCCGCGATACATGAACGTGTCGGTGTACGGTGACGTATCGGTGAGCTGATGGGGACACCCAGGTACATATAAATGAATCTCTTACGTTCACTCATACGTGTTCCTTCTCGTGCTCGCGCGCAGTGTTTAGAAAGTCGGCGGCAACGAGAACACCATCGTCGTCGTCGTTGTTAGAGGAAGTACATCTTAGTACCAGAAGGTGGTAAGCAACCAAGAAAGGTGTACGTTGAGTTTAGGTGGGGGCATCTCTAAGTTAGCGGTGCTAGCGCTTCCTCGACGTTCACTGCTCGCTGACTCGCCGAGCCATCGACATCGGGTGCACTGGAGCAGCGAGAGAATCTTGAGATCGCCCATTAGGAGTTGGTTTAGGAAGTGGAACAGGACCAAGAGAAGAAGGTGGGAGAGAGAAGGAAAAAAAAACGAGGGACGACCAACGTTTTCGGGCTTGAGCGGTCATATTTGTGCTACGAAAATCTGGTCGAGAGTATCGCGCTCGTAAAAGACGAAGAGAAGAAAATGGAGAAAGAACAGCCGGACTCTCTGGCGACGGTTGCCGTCGTCTCAGACAAGATACCACAGACTCATAGTCACTACGCGCCCAGCGAGGTCTATTCTACTACTGAGCCGCCACCGGTAAGCTTTTCTAAGAGATATATGTTAATACATAAATCAATATTAGTACAATATTAGCAGGTCTAATATTAATAGTTATCTATAATATTTATCTTACAACTTTCTGATTTCTGAATTTGCGAGCAGCTGTAATCTCTGAGCTTCCCCATATAAAAGGACTTTGTTTCTTCGAGAACTGTCACTCGAAGGAAAATATTTAATTTTTAAATAGATAAAGCGATTCGAAAGAGAAGGGATTCCTATTTGGTTGAAATAGTACTTATGTTCATTATATGACGAAATAAAATATTTTCATTTTGTTTACGATCTTGTGTTAAGGCCATAATTACTACTAGAACTACAAATCACAGAATATCTACCTGAGCGAATCGGAAATATTATTTTAACATTTAACTGTGATTATGAACAACGTCACTTTCTGAGGAACATCTATCCATCAAGATGCTGTATACGTAGCCCTGTAATTAAGAGAAAATAGCTTCCTTGTGGTTGATATAAATGCAAGATATAATAAAGCGAGATACAACGTCAGTTTCGACGAAATCGTACTACGGCGACTGAATCGCAGGATAATTTCAAATGCGCGCGGCCAATTCGGAATGGAGAAATGTAATAGTACGTATGCGATATGGAAATAATTGCGATTTGTCGATCGACCTGCCGTCGTGATTGAGTGTCGATCTCTGCAATGAGAAAGTTATAGTGGTGAATGGTGAATTTTCGGAGCCTGATACTACTTCAGAGAATCCTTAATTACCCATGCTTTTAAAAATAGGCTAAAGTAGTGTCAGCCCAGTATCGACAATCGATTTCCGACATTATTCTCGGCTCACTACTGACATAATATTCAAATGATAAGATCGATCTAACGTTATGTACCAATGACGATGACATTTCTATCCATCTGGATTCCGTACACAAAGCGCTGCAATTAATCCTTATGTCAATAGATACCCCAGATGGGTACCTAAATATCCTTTCTAAATTAAATATTATAATTTTTTTCGCTTGCAGGCGAATTTTGTTACGACGTTTTAAATCCCCATTCTGTGAGTAAAATAGAATTTTTTTGCACCAATCAGATGTTTTTATCTTTTTTTATAGTAAATACCCAGTGCATTGACAGAAAAAAAATTTATCCATTGCAAACATCAGATTGGTGCAAAAAAATCCTGTTTTACTTACAGAATGGGGATTTAAAGCGTCATAACAAAATTCGCCTACAAATTTAGAAAAAAATGATAATATTTAATTTAGGTACCTATTAATATTTAACCCGGGTACCCATCCATTGACACAAAGGTCAAAAAATAAAAATTTTTATTTAAGGCGACAGTTTTTCAATAAGACCGATACAAATATTACAGTTGACAATTCTATGAAATGGGACCCCCTTTCGATAAAGACTTTGATGCTTCAGTATAATCAGTTTCTATATAAATCCGTCACTAGAAAGTCACAGCGGAAAAGTTATTCGCGGATTTCGCGTGGATTTCACCGGATGGGAAGATCTGCGCAGCTTTTAACTCGTGCTTATGTAACAACGTTTTCTCTATTATTGACGCTAACTAATATTGATTGGTTTTTTGTTTAGCTGTTATTATGTGTCTTCATATAAGTTAATTCATGCGATTAAATTCTTAGTGTTTAAATTAATGGTCTCGAAGAAAGATATATCAATTTCGAATTATTTGGATATCCTAGTCTTTAGGGATAGCTCGGTATTATCCGGATATCTGGGTAACTGAATATACGTGATGAATTTTAGACGTTATAAATTATTGATTTTTCTTACAATAATAAATAACAAATGAATCCGTCACAGATTCGTTATTTTTATTTTTCATCTCATGACTATGACTATTTTTTGTCTAGCTATTAGCTAATTTTTCTAATACAGTCATTAGAAGAAGTGAGCAATATATTCCAAACTAATGGCTAGCTAGTACTAATAGCTAGTAGCGATGTAAAACTCAACTTTTCTATGTCATTATTAGACAATTACTATNATTAAATATAAATATATATATTTTCTTATATATATTTATATTTAATTTTATATATATAATTTTATATATATTTATATTTTCTTATATATATTTATATATATATTTATTAAATATAAATATATATATTTTCTTATATATATTTATATTTAATTCTTTTTTCTTATATATATTTATTATCTATATTTAATACTTTTTTCTTATTTTTTCATAAAGAATCACGTTGTACCGGCTTTTACATGTTATTCGGCTGGACCCTATATATATTTATATACAGGGTGCGCCAGCTAAATTGGGACTAATTAAAATTTGTATTTCTCGTTAACTTTTATTTCCCGGGTAAACGCTAGCGGGCGTTGAAGTAGTGTATATACATTTAAAAGCAGTTGTGAAGTAAACATGGCCCAATCAACACAACTAAGTTCGGAGCTTAACAGAAAAATTGTGATTGTCAAAAGTTTTCGCGCTGGGCGTATGCCATCTGAGATTCTGAGATTATTCGGTTTCCCGAAATCGACTATTTACCGGGTGACTCAAAAGTTTTCGGCTTCTAAGCAATCTGAGGAACATTTCTGTGATCTGATAAGAAAGAATCATTCACGTGAAAAGATATCAAGGATCCCTGAGATATTGGAAGAAGTCCAGGATTTGATTTCAAAGGATCCAAAGATATCACTCCGAAAATTGGCTTTGATCTTGGGTGTGAGCAATACCACCATGCGAAGAATAGCTGAGGAGGACCTGAGATACACATATTACGTCATTAAAGTGCAACAAATGCTTTTGGAAGACGTCAAGATCAAGAGAGTTGTCTGCTACCGCTTGTTGCTGTACTCGCTTAAGAAGCGTTTTGGCCCCCAAATAGTCCAGATTTTAATCTATTGGACTACTACGTTTGGAGCGTTGTTGAGAGAGTCAGTAATAAGACGAGACATCCTAATGTGGAATTTTTACGGATTGCAATTCAACAGGCATTCGTAGACATAAACCGAAATCAAGTGCAGAGAGCATGTTCTCGCTTTAGGCCAAGAATTGAGGCGGTGGTCGAGGCAGGAGGCGGCTATATAGAAAGAAAGTTTATAGAAAGTGTCCCATAAACAAAATACTCAAGTCATTTTTTGTAAGTTTCATTTAATAAACGGCTTTTATAGTAAAATGTAATTTTAATCCCAATTTAGCTGGCGCACTCTATATTTATAAGGTCATACACACTATATAAATAAATAAATAAATAAATAAATAAATAAATAAATAAATAAATAAATATATATATATATGTGTGTGTGTGTGTGTGTGTGTGTGTGTGTGTGTGTGTGTAAATTATAGATGTAAAATTATTGTTATATTAGAAGTTATATAACTGCAATTAAATATATCGACTAAGTAATTTTTGACTCAGGCTGACTAGATACATTTCTACGCGAGTTGTTACGTATCAACACCTGAGACAATACATTGCATAAAAAATCGCATAAAAATTTCCAAAGTAGATGCAGGAAGTTGACTGCACAGGAAAGAATGTTTAGCGTGCAATAATAAAATGTTTTCTTGGAAAATGCGCTAATCATGCTAATGCATAATCCGTGAGCAGTGTCTGAATAGAAGATACAGATTAATACCGCGTGAAACATAAGAAATGGCTTATAATTTTAGATATCGTTATTATCATTTTTGTCAGAAACACAATAGCATCCATAGTAACAATGACGCATTGAAACAATTTGTCGCCATCTTTTTTTTGGAAAATCCATTTAATATGACATAGTTTAGCGTACGTAATTTCAAATTAGTCCATATAAAGAAACGTTAAGCTCTTTAATTATAAAATTACTTTCGTAAAAAACGTGCGGAGCCGTATGCTTTCGTGAATGTTTTTTTGCAGCACAATGTATGAAATTCGCAATCACGCTCGAATAGCTATTGTTTGCTTGCGTGATTCGATCATTTCTCATAGAGCAAATCCGAATTAATTTCAACTAATTAATAAACGCTGAAATCAAGAATAATAGTCCAGTAAATCAAGTCCATATCGCGACCGGCATGCCAAATGTGCTTGTTTGCAGCGAAGAGCTTTATTCATCACGGCGATGAAGTAAAGTTCTCGCATCACGATTATCTTGCGCATCTATAAGGTGCATTTTAAACGTACATGTAACTTGTTGGCTGAATGAGCTACATTTTTTCAAATAGACTGCTGAACATTATAAATAACACGTGATACAACATAGAGGAAAAAAGGGGTAGTGGAGGAAGCAAACGAGAGAAAGAGAAGATGAGGGGGTATGATGCACGAAGTTCGTGGATGTTCGGTTATATTGGAAAAACACCGAGAATTTAATTATGGTGGTTAAACGAGTAAACTACGTGATTCCATAATACGATTTATAGTGAAAAGAATACCCCTTAGGACGTGTGCACTTCCGCTGTAGAAATTGCGAGATGTGTCGTCATTAAGAATGAACATTTAATTGGCTAACAAGAAAGTTTGGGAAGAAACATCGTCGAAATAAAAAAAGGTAAAAAGAGAGAGAGGGAGAGAGAGAGAGAGAGAGAGAGAAAGAAGTAGGGTGGGGGCAGAAGTGGAGAGAGAGAGAGAGATCGCTTTATGTGCATGCGATTTACATCATTCCTGGGAATATTCGACTTTCTGCCTGTTGTACCATGTTGTGAATACGCTCGACGTCTCTATGAAAATTAGCAGGCGAGTATCACGTTATGATCGGTTGAATATTACAAGTCGTGAAAGAAAAGATTTTAATAGCTTCATATCAAAACTGTTTTGCAATTTAATCCGCAAAATTGGAATTTAAATCCAGGGGAATAAAGAGAACATTTTATGTTGAAAGATGCCAAATTCTATATTATGATCACGGGACAAAATGATTTATAAGAAAAATAGGCAATGTTTGAGTTCTCCGCCAACTTTTCAATAAACTGGATTTCCGTCCGAATAAGTTATATACGCAATGATAAAAAAAGAAGAAGCGGCTTATCGAGTGGAATTCCATCGTTACCGTTCGAGTGTGCGGAGCAAACGAAACGAAATTTTTGAAACTCGTTTCGTTTTCGTGATAACACGCGTACCACGTACTTGTGCCACGTTTATGAATTCATGGTAAGCTTGAACGTCGCAATATCGACATTGTTGACTATATTATTCCATTTTTTTCCGTTTTCCTTTAGTATGTTCATGATTCGACGTGGTAGATTGTTGAACTAATAAACATGTGATATTTTTATGAGAACGAGAATTTTCGTAAGTTTTCTCCCACACATCAATATCTTCCGCAATGATTGGTTTGTTGTCTAGTGGCGAACAGATCACGATCGAGCATTCATTTACAGACTGACTTGCGCGTTGTGCGTTAAACTCTCCGGAGATTTCGATGCGCACCCAGTCTATATCATTAAAAAAGCTGGTCTGTAGAATGCTGGATTTTAAAGCACCATATTAAGGGGACTCTTCATAAGTTCACTATTTACCGAAGACACATATTATTTAATTTTATTAAATTATTTAAGTAATTAATGTTATATTAATTTTTGAGTAAAATTAAGATAAATATATACAAGATATCCGACAATTATCTCGGAATTATATATGATGTGCAAGTAGAATAGATTAAATTGGACAGGATAATCATGTATCATTTTACAAAAATCCGAATAGTTAATGTGTAATTAATTAATTTATATGAGTTAATGATCGCACAGGAAACAGTAGATCGGACTCTGTATTTAAAAAAATGGCTTCTTTCTGAAGATGTCCTAGTAATGATGAACATCAACTGATTTTTAAAGATGGAATAATGCAATAAACAATGAGTGGCGTATAACACAAGATTGCGAGCTAAAAAGAAACATGCTATCTCTCGCTATCAGTTGATACCTATCACTGCTAGGACATCTTCAGAAATAAATCATTTTTCTTTATACAAAGTCTAGCCTACTATTTCCCGTGCGATTAATAGCTCATACAAATTAATAAATTCCTCATTAACTATGACGATTTTTACAAAATATTGGGAATACAAACTAGTTCGGTCCGTTTTTTGTGGTCAAAAATGCATTTATTTCAGAACAAAATGAATGAACAGATTAATCAAAGTATTGTCCATCGCTGGCTATTACTTTTTCCCACCTCTCAGGCAATTTTCGAATTCCATCTCGAAAAAATGTCTCGTCTTTTGAGGCGATCCAAGTTAGGTGCCAATTTTCTGCGAAAGAAGTGAGCCGGTGACCTGCCAAATCGTGCTGCATCCGTTGGAACAACCAGTAATCAGAAGGAGCAATGTCCGGCGAATATGGCGGGTGCGGTGAAATATCCCATTTGAGCGTTTCCAAATAATTTTTTACGACTTTTGCGACATGAGGCCGAACGTCAGTTCATAAGGCACCCAACTGCCTTGCTTGTGAATCACTCCCATGGATTTCAATCCTACGGAAACCGCTTGTTGCGTAACTCCTAATGATTCTGCAAGCTTCTCTCGCGTTTGACTTGGATCTTCATCGAGTAATGCCTCCAATTCTTTGTCTTCAAATTTTTTTAGCTGTCCAGAGCGAGGCTTGTCTTCAGCGCTGAAATCACCATTCTTGAAACGTCGAAACCATTCCCTACATGATTTATTAGTTGGAACATTGTCACCATAAACTTCTACAAGCATTCGATGCGCTTCAGTTGCACTTTTCTTCCAATTAAAGCAGAAAACTAAAACCTCCCGCAAATGCTACTTAGTTAACACAAAATTTGACATATTCACAGTAAAAAACAGGGGTTTTATATGAAACTCAAAGCGATGTAAACTGAATATTATTGACAGATGTCTAACCTCTCTGAAACCACCGAAATCAGCTGTCATTATGAAACATTCATAACAGCCAGAGCCATCTTTTGAAAACCGAACTAATTTATACTCCCAATAATACATGATTTATCTATTAAGTTTAATTCATTCCATCTGCACACCACGGATCTCAAAATAATTATTGGACACTCTGTATACACAATATTGCAAAATCTATATTACAAATATTACAAAAAGTATCACATGTAGACGCCATTTATTTTTTACTTTTTTTATTAATATTTTATTTATATGTCAGTTGATCTAATAAATATGTTCACAATAGAAAAAGTTGTAAAAATACAAGATGTCTCAAAAGAACAAACTTCGTGAAGGCGTAGAACGGAGTTTGACTCTCCACTGAAGTGGAGAATAAAATACGAGGGCGGTTCAATAAGTACCCGTGTTAGAAATGAAGACACCAT
>NW_014563266.1:0-1231 GCF_001313825.1 Dinoponera quadriceps | reverse complement strand
GTCTCGAATGCAAAGAAACACCTTCGCCGTCTTTCGCGTTCGTCGCAATGTTCATCGTGGTGTTCTCAGTGACGGTGAGATGCCTGCAACGGCGGATGCAGTGAGAGCCCAGCACCGGAAACGCGCCGGCTGGGTCACGACGGCTCGTCCGTTTTCGCGAGGATAATCAAATGGGAGCACCGCCGACGACCGGTGCTTCGTTTACAGACGAGACACGTCGGGGGATTCGAACGATAGTTCGGAAGCCGCGATGATGACGACGATGACCGCGCTGAAAATCGCCGGGGAATAATGTCGTCCTCTCCAACTACTCCGCACTAATTTTCATACATCGAATAAACGCATTTCCTCCTTAATTTTCTTCGACGATTTCCTTTGGAAAATTGAAACGGCATTGAGGGACGCTCCCGGCGAGCACGAGCTTATCTCGTCGAATATTCGGATGTTGTTGCAAGAGTTTGTGAAACTGCGTCGGACGGTCGATGATTTTATCGACTCGGAAAATGCGTCAACTGCAGATATGGAGTCAGACTATTGCCTGGAAGATATGGCGACATATTGCGGTGGATAATGATGGCGGACACTTTGATTGAACATACCGTTTCGTTACTATTAGGAAAAGTAATGTAGCTAGAATACCGATGAACTTTCACGAACACCTGATGGAAATTTGAACACGAAGAGTTCACTTTTATTCTGTATCACCGACGTATCTAAAATCACTCATGATATTCGTCAAATAGGTCTCAAATTAGACATTGAACATTAAAATGAAATTTAAACCTGTTTCGAAAATTTAAGAGCGCTTAAATACATTATGATCTGTAACATGTGACTAAAAGTCCGCGACGGCTGACATCACGGCCAGAGAGTGAAAAAGAAACGAAACCTTGAAATTTTAATCATTTATCCCTAAATTTCGAATAGTATCGTCAAAATTAGACGAGTTTGCAGTTCGCTGTCTTAGTGCGATCTTAATCTCCGATTTATCATCTCATCGTTGACTTCAGATCGAGCGTTATATTATTTTCAATTCCGTCATTCTATTTCTTCAGCGCGTAGCATCTCTACGTATTTACTGTTCACGTTGCGTTATAAGGATACGATAAAAATTCACTGCATTATCCCTGAAGCTATAATATCAGTTTCGCTAAGAGTACTTGCGCATGGCTTGCAAGTACGCATCATTAACTGCTTGTAAATAAAAGACGAAGAAGTGATTCTATATCCA
>NW_014563265.1:0-975 GCF_001313825.1 Dinoponera quadriceps | reverse complement strand
AATAGTTTCGTGACTTACCCTCCCAGGTTACATTACTTAACGTCTCCTATTTTTTATTTATGAGGTTACCTTAGAAATATTATTTCCGAATGACTATCTACGACGTCCAAAAATCTAAAATATAAAAGCAGCATGCAAAGATATTTCAACTGATATATTAAGAAAAACAAATGCAGTATTTAAAAGACGATCATTTCAACTGATATATTAAGAAAAACAAATGCAGTATTTAAAAGACGAATTTAGTTACACGAGGTCTGGTTATTAAATAACGAGACTGCTTATGAAAAAGAGTTTTATTATAAAAATTATTCTACAATCGAATGCTCCCCTTCAATGTATTCCCCTCTCCTCTCCACACACCGTTCCATTCGTTTTTTCCATTGATCAAAACAATACTGGAAGTCTTCTTTTATAAGTGTATTTAGGAGCTCTGCCGATTTTCGCTTCACCTCTTCCATTGACTCGAACCGAGTTCCTTTTAAGGCAGACTTGATCTTTGGAAACAGGAAAAAGTCACAAGGTGCTAAATCAGACAAGTACGGCGCGTGTTCGAGCACTGGAGTGCCTCTAGCGGCTAAATAACACCTCACAGACAGCGAGTTATGGGCATGTGCATTGTCTTGGTGCAAGATCCACGACTTGTTTTTCCACAACTCCGGCCGTTTCTTACAAACNTGTTGCCAAAACTTTCAAATAGTAAGTTTGGTTTACAGTTTGACCCTCTGGAACCCATTCAGTCATCACGATGCCGTTGATGTCGAAAAAAACGATTAGTATGGCTTTAAATTTTGATTTCGACATCCTTGCTCTTTCGGCCTTCAGAAAATCGTTTATACCATTCGAAAACAGGCGCACGAGATAGAGAATTCTCACCATAGACCTCTTTCAACAAGTTATAGCAGCTCAGTCGGAGTTTTTATAAATTAACGAGAAATTTCACATTGATCCGTTGCTCGTGTTTTTCATCACACA
>NW_014563264.1:0-528 GCF_001313825.1 Dinoponera quadriceps | reverse complement strand
GTTTCTTTGGCATTTCTAAACAAACGTCCGACTTTATGTCTAAATTGCTTATTAGCCGAATAAATAATTTTCTATCTTGCGAATCTACAATGTCATTAGTGTCTTCTGCAAAACGTTTGTCTTTGTCGGCCATGTCCTTTAGTTTTGCAAAAGTGAGATTTCGAATATCCTGCGTGGTAAGGAAAATATCGAATTCCTGCTCTAAAGTTTGCTTGATATCCACCGCCGTCATCGAATCCATACCGAGCTCAGACAATGGGATGTTATGTCTGATCGTTTTCAAATCTTTCATCACTGTAATAAACGAGATAAAATATTAAATGATCTTGATTGAACGTAAGCGGTTAATTGTATGATTACATCAGAAACGAGAAAATACTTGCTCACAGTTTCGTAAGTTTCTGTAAAATAGGTTGAAATAATAAGATATATGCATAAAATAATTTAAACATATACGCTTAGTTGCTTTATTTTAAACATGAAAAAAGTATACTTATGATGTTCGCTACAGCCTCCACAACATCTATA
>NW_014563263.1:0-573 GCF_001313825.1 Dinoponera quadriceps | reverse complement strand
GCAAATTTCTCCTTTCTGTATGGTTGACTAATAATGAATTTTGTTTTTCAAACCGATTCCGCAATATCAGACAATCAATGCCAACCTGTATTGTGCTCAAAAACATTAGGAGAAAAATTGCAGAAAAACGCCCAAGATTCATAAATCGTGGCAAAGTGATTTTTCAACACGACAACGCGAGACTGCATGTTGCACAAGATGTATAAGAAAACTTGTGTGAATTTTTTGGGAAATTTTATCTCATTCATCTTATTCTCCGGACATTGCACCATCGGACTTCTACCTGTTTGAATCATTACAACAAATTTTAGCTGGCAAAGAAATTTAACAACNAGAAAATGCTTTACGCAAATATTTTAATAATAAAACAAAGAAATTTTATACCAATGGGATAATGTCGTTGCCTAAGAAGTGGGAAGAGATTATGGAATGAGAGAGAGTGTGAAAATATTTTTTCGTAAGCTTCATAGGTAAAATTAAAATATTAGTTTATATAGTAAATGTATAGAAAAATAAACGGCATGAACTTATGGGACGACTTAATAATAAATATTTTACACCCAAAAATAGAGT
>NW_014563262.1:0-479 GCF_001313825.1 Dinoponera quadriceps | reverse complement strand
CCGCAGGGTGCGGATGACGCCGCGCGCGCGATATCTCAACGCCGCGATGATTCATATCCTCGGGATATGTGATATGTGAAAGAAAAAATCTTTGTTGGGGAACATTGTGCGTATTTTAAATAGAAGAAGAAATTGTTTTTCCTCAGGATGGGCGGTTTTGTGCGTATATAACGATCGATGTGTGTTTTTTTTGCGGGAAAGACGTTTCCTGTTTGCGAGAGAGGGAGAGAGAGAGAAAGAGACAGAAAATAGATAATACGTCTCTGTTTTTCCGGGTAAAAGGGTACATATTTCTAATTTTTCCGTCGGAGTGAATAGAAGTATCTCGTTTTTTTCGTCGGATTTACGTGTTTTTTTGTGCGTGTGTAAACTGAGGGAGTGGTGATACGAGAAAGAGAGAGAGAGAGAGAGAACGATTTCCTCCCCGCTTCCCGCACCCCGCCCGTCGCCCGGCTTCGGTTTCGCTCCGCGAGATGTCT
>NW_014563261.1:0-681 GCF_001313825.1 Dinoponera quadriceps | reverse complement strand
TGAATTAGCCATTACATAATTAGTTTGCCCAGCGTTTCCTCGGCCGCATAAGACGGACGAGAAAACGACAAAATGTCGGAGATCGTGGCATATCTTCCTCGAGACCTCGTCCAACATCTTCGTGGCCCTCGCCTTCGGCTTGAATGACTCTTCGAAAGTTTCTGCGGTTTGGTTCTTGCAGATAGAATCTCTGAGTACAACTGCGAGGTTGAATATAGCGTCCACGGGTCCCAGTTCCGCAGCGGATTTCAAAATAACCGCACAATCCTTGGGATTAGACACGTCAGCACCTGCAGTGATTTGAATATTTACCCCATAGGACTTCCATAATTTTACCCTCGAACGCTGATATCCGTTTCGTATTCCGGTTCGCGAAATCAGCAGTAGATTTCGGGCACCCCGAGGAATCAGCTAGTCAGCTAATTCCAGCCCGAAGCCACCTAGGCCGCTCAAAATAACGTAAGATTTTTGCTTTTCGCAGAAAAATCGGTGATGAGCGAGAATTGAATAATGCAATTGTTTATTTTCATCATATATTTTGTGAAGTGGCAGCTTGGAGCGTCACAAGGGCGCGGACCCTCCAAAGGGTCCTATTGTGGAGCGGATGGCGCGCTCTCGAGAGCGCCGAATCAAGGCCACCGGTTTGTTTTCTTTATTTTTTTTTAGTATTTGCGACATAGC
>NW_014563260.1:0-1508 GCF_001313825.1 Dinoponera quadriceps | reverse complement strand
TGAAGTAGTTAAAGCCGATATTCATAGCCGGATCTTATATTTAAGATTGCCTTAAATTCATCTTCAGATGTTTCGTAGTTAATGAAACATGCCGAACAATATCTGCAGGTAAACATAAGACGTTCTTAAATATAAAATCCAATTATGAATGACAGCCTAAGTTACCAGTCGGTTGATAAAGTTATATTCGTTGAAGTTCGAACGTCCACCGACCGACGGGGTCCGGGTTACATGTTTACAAATAGGTTAAGTGGAACGTCGCTTTTCAGCTGCGCAAGCGCGNGTGGAAAAGAGATAGCAGAACGAGTAAACCTACTCCGATCAAAAAACCGAACGAACTTATTTGTCAACCCAATAATTATTTTACCTATTCGTGAGTTTTGCTAAGCTATATGTGCCGAGAAGAATATTAATAATAATTATAATGTTTTTAATTCTTTCTCGTCACAGATCAAAACTAGATTCGCGTCGTCACGATGCGAATAAAATCCTCCGAACGACAATTGAATGTAATAAACTTGAGACTTGAGTGAAACAAAATTCAAGTTTAAAAAGCCTGAAGTTCAGTTCACTGTATAAATCTACCAACGCAGGGTAGCGATCTACGCAGATCTAAACTGTCTATATGTCCTGCGTGTCGATCAATATACAACATCAGAAGATATAAAATCGTGCATCGTATAACGCACGGGTTGAAATGTACGGCTGTTATATATAATACACGTTATTTAGAAATTTAATATCTATGAAATGAAACGCTTTGATAATAAGTAGAAAGCATTGTGTCCTTATCACCAAAGCAAAAATAGATATGAAATCGGACACAGTAGTTGCCTTTATTTTTTGGCATCATCAACATTGCGCACTACGCTTTTTTATCTTACGAGATATAGCGGGCGCTGATATTGCATCATTGAAATGTCATGATCCGCAAAAATCGAAGAGTTACTGCCGTTTTTTAAAAATCACATACAGAATCAAGGTCATCATGTAAAGAAATTTAAATGATTATGCACCTTCAAGGAATGCAAAATGAAGATTATACTTACTGGCAACATATGATTCTATATGTTGATAGATTGATCTGATTAGTTTTTGCGTTGTAACAGTCCATCCAAGGTACTATAACATTTTATTATTTATGTTAATTTAGTAGACAGAAACGCTTAATTAGTAATGCTTGGCATACGAAAATCTTGTATTGTTTTAAAAAATTCCGACAGCGTACGGGCTGCATTAATATATTGAGCAATAGGCCCGAGTTGGCGCGACGGACTTTCACATTCTCATACGTAATTTTGCAGGCGGCAATCCGGTTAATTTTATGGTCGTTGCACTGCCGCGGCGAGTCGTATACATCCGTCGTACATAAAAGAAGAACGATTTTCTGCGACGAAAATATATGGCGCATGCAATAGAGAGATATTTTTCTATAATAAATATATCCGTCCATATACAACGAAATATTTCCGCTTAATTTACAGAGTCAAAATTAATTCTACGAGGGG
>NW_014563259.1:0-618 GCF_001313825.1 Dinoponera quadriceps | reverse complement strand
GCAACACAGCGCGCGGTTATAATATTTTTAAATAGATCGTGGTTGCACCAGTTTATCCTTCGCATTAATGGTGTTCGATAATAGGTTTGCAATTTTTTGCGATTTCCACCGACGACGGGACAGTTCGTTTAATCATCACACGAGATAATCGCTACTCTTTCCTGCATTCAGACACGCTGCTTGTGCCAAATAACGAGCTGTTTGAGCTGCATCACGATGTTAATTCTGACGAGCTGTAAATCAAGTCGCGCGGGATGATGCGCTCAGGATCGTAGCGTCGATTTCCTCTCTCTCTCTCTCTCTNTCTCTCTCTCTCTCTCTCTCTCTCTTTCTCGTGATGGCGCTATTATTGCCAAAACTCGGGCCTAGCGAAAGAGATTCACGGGCTAAACAACACATGTGTCATCGTGATTTGGGTAAATTATTTTTAGAGAATCGATGACGAGAAGATACCACACACAAGGCGCGAACATAAAATGCGATAGAATCCCGCATACATTCCAATTCCACGCAAATCTCGCCGTCTCTCTAAGTTCGCGCGTAAAATGTAATGTGAGCGCGAACGCGCAAAACGCGCTTTTAACACCGACGATGACTCGGACCGGCGATTCGGCCACT
>NW_014563258.1:0-1358 GCF_001313825.1 Dinoponera quadriceps | reverse complement strand
AGAATATGAGATCCTCGTACCCTCTAAACGTAAATATGGATTTACCTTTGACGAGTGTAACTGTTGATCGAATATGATAATAATCTAACATACGTACCTTTCTCTCTCTCTCTTTCTATAACGATGAATAAATCTTCGTATGCACGAACCTGACGAGTTTCCCGCGTTTAAGAATAAGATATGTGGATATTCGAGTTCCGGAAAGAAAGAATATTAGAAAAAGGATTATGTGTGCAGAAAGTGTCGATATGAATATATTTTACCGCATGGACGCATCTAGAATGTAAATTCTAAGATTAAAAGGTAAAAGTGAGCACTTGGAACGCTGGTATATTTGTATTAGACCGTGTCAATGGCAACAATTACAGATTCTATAACAGTTATAACAAATATTCTGATCTTGTTTGGATCATCTTTAATATTTATACTTAAAAATATACGATGCGTATATATGGCTGCAAATATTAAATATTAGATTCTGGAGAATCCAAAAAAAAAAAAAACTGTAGAAAATTGATTGTTGAAATTATGATGTTTCGTATACGGGGCTAACGGATTGACAATTAAGGATTACAGAACATCAGAAGCACCTTAGAAAAATTTTCAATGGGAAGATGTTTCAATTCGAGATACAGAACCTTCTTGTTGAAAACGATTTATATGGGAGATTGTTTATATTCGAAGACAAAATCAGGGTCTTATAACGTGTAGAGTGACACGGAATTATTGTATAAAAGTGACGCTTATATTCCGTTAATACAGCAATTTCGAAAAGTATAATATTTATTGGTTATCCAGTAGTTTCCCACATTTCCTTCTTGGAAACTAAGAGCGAATATTANAAAAAAAAAAAAAACTGTAGAAAATTGATTGTTGAAATTATGATGTTTCGTATACGGGGCTAACGGATTGACAATTAAGGATTACAGAACATCAGAAGCACCTTAGAAAAATTTTCAATGGGAAGATGTTTCAATTCGAGATACAGAACCTTCTTGTTGAAAACGATTTATATGGGAGATTGTTTATATTCGAAGACAAAATCAGGGTCTTATAACGTGTAGAGTGACACGGAATTATTGTATAAAGGTGACGCTTATATTCCGTTACAGCAATTTCGAAAAGTATAATATTTATTGGTTATCCAGTAGTTTCCCACATTTCCTTCTTGGAAACTAAGAGCGAATATTATATGCTTGTTATTTTGGCCTTTTTTCTGATTCTTATGTAATTGTATAAAATGGCTTTGTTTACCTCGATTATTTGATACACGTATCAATTAATAATTTCCTATTCAATTCTCTTAACTTCGATAATGTGTAAATGATGGTGTACATTTGTTACAACAATATTATAAC
>NW_014563257.1:0-565 GCF_001313825.1 Dinoponera quadriceps | reverse complement strand
TCGACGTTTCTGATTGGTCCTTCCTTTTTTCTAGGGATGTTTCATTCGACAATTCGCTATTCACATTAATTCGGCGTTTTCCGCAAAAGATAGCTTTCAGTGAAGCAGATTTCACAATATTTTAGTTCCGCGCATCATATTTGCACGCGCGTTGCTTCGAAATAGCATTCTTTCTAGTACAGAAAGTAACTAAATTGTAAAATCAGTTACTGCAGACTAAGGTATCGCGCGTCTAGTCCGATGCATTCTTCCANTATGCTTTCGGAACACTTTTACGTGTACGATTATTATTTCAATATTGATAAATTCTAATCTCGTTGTTAACCACGAAATATTATGTTACTAGTGACAATACCATTTCTCCGTTTTGACGTTTAGACATTATCAATTATTTGTTGACAGTACTTATATGAAGCAAGCGTGTACTCTAAAATTGCGTCTGAATGAATTGTTGTGGCATTGTCTAAGCCCTTGACAAGATTTCATGAGTTATAAAGTTATAAAGTTATAAGTTATAAAGAATATCATGCATAACGAACACACCCTGATACAACTCGACGTTTCT
>NW_014563256.1:0-1099 GCF_001313825.1 Dinoponera quadriceps | reverse complement strand
CAGCGATTGCAACGCCATCTGTGTGTCAGACCGGGAACTTATCAGCCGATGTGTTATTTGTGTTTCGGTTTGTATCTTAATGCTGAATGTAAACATTAGCATCAAATGTAAACAAAGGAACATTCAGTTGATCACAAGACATCATTTGAGTCAGAGTAACGTACAGTTGTGCAGTGTAATAACACAGGCCCACAAAAAAAAATTTCTGCACGAGACAAGTGGCTAGTCTATTCTTATGTATTTTGAGCCGCTGAATCCGAATCTAACATCAGAATTTCTCCTACACGTCCTAATTTCTAAATGCTAACGTCCTAATTCTATAAATGCAGATAGTAGGGGGAAATCGAGAAATATGCGGGACGTTATTTTTATAATCATTGTCCAGCTCCACAAAAAAAATTTAAAACTTCTTTCCGTGACCAGACAATGTCTATATGATGTTTTTGGGATCGCTGAATCCGAATCCGAGATCCGTTTAACCTCATCACGTCAGGGTTTCTCATAACCTTAAAAAATATGCCCAAAAAACCATTAATTTCTTGCAACTTTAATCCCTTGATTTTTCAACACAAACCACAACCAGGCTAACCTACCTAACTCTAGGAACGAGTTTAGTATTTCATCGGAATAATTGAATTCCACACTACAAGCGGTCTACCCCACCTACCCCCAATCCTCCTAACCTCTAGAAATCACTACTGCTAAACTTCAAGCAGGTTAACCCACCTAACTCTAGAAACGAGTTTAGTTTCTTAATTTGTTTTTTAAAATAATGAAATTCCACACTACAAGTAGGCTACCACACCTATCCACCCACCCCTTAACCCACCTAATTCCTAGAAACCACCCCTACCAAACTACAAGGTGGTTAACCCACCTGACCCTGGAAACAGCAAGTTTAGTTATTTATTTTTCTTGAAACAACTGAATCCCACACCACAAGCGGGTTGACCCACCCACGCCAACTAGATATTCAGCAGCATCTTGAAGCTGGTGTATTTGGATCTCAGGAAGGCATTTAGAAGTACATTGTCCCTATAGCCGTCAATTCCTGCCCCGAGTACTCTTTCGTTGAGCAGATCAATGATCATGCATGTAA
>NW_014563255.1:0-1229 GCF_001313825.1 Dinoponera quadriceps | reverse complement strand
AACAAAGCAATAAATTTAATTTTTAAGGAATTTTTTTAACAAACACACAATCGAACATTTATTTTACTAAGCGAGTCGCATGCTTCTAGATAATAATTTTAATTGGTCTAAATTGATATAAAATAAAACATTTTATTTTAAATACGTTTGATATTATTGTTTATGTTACAAAGTTGCTAAAAATCACAAAGCCATATTGCGGTGAATTTTGTTGAAACAAGGCAAACATAAATGTGGTTCATCTGAACAACTATCGCAGAATGTTGAAAATTTATAGTGGAATTTCTTGCCGATTTTGTACCAAACATTTTAACATTATTTTCATAACAAATTTTACAACGCCTTCTTACTGAATTGAAGCTGCCCTTCTTTTTTTTAATTTCATGGCGAATTCTTTTTGGTGTTATGGGTACAGAATTATTATCATCGTAGGACATCAGGTGCATAGGTAATTTTTTCCTAAATTCGACACTTGATAGTTTTTTATAGGTAAGACTATTATATATAATCTATGCATTTACGATAGCTGTGTTCAAGCAAATTTCAAATACAATTTTTTTATACCATTTTACTGATGTACGTAAAGGATTGCAGTACGACATTTGATTGGAGACATCTACATAGGACTTTCTTTCATTATAATCCACCACAGTGTTTGGTTTTACGCAATTATATCTTTTTTTCTGTACAACGACAGAGTGCTTCTTTGATAATAGAAGGACATCGCGCTTGTCTTTCCATTTTAGTGCGGTCAATCCATCTGTATGTTTTTTGGCAATATGTTCATTTTGTTTTAATCTTTTGTCTTTTTATGTTTTTGTCGCAACCAGATCTTTTGGAATTCCGCGGCGATTTGATCGCATCGTTCCAATTAGATGAATATCTTTGGCAATTAGTTTTCTGGCTAAGTCGATATTTGTGTATTAGTTATCGGCACACAGTGTATGACCCTTACCAAATATATTTTTGCATAATGTCAAAACTACATTTGTAGGCGTCCTTTTCCCCGCATCTGTCTTTTTCCCGCAATAAACTTGAAAAGTGAGTGTGTATCCCAGTGCCAAATATAATTTAAATATTTTTATACCGTACTTGTGCCGTTTTTGCTTTATATATTGTCTGAAAATGATGCGACCTCAAAAGAAAATCAGGGATTCATCCACACAAACAATTTTGCACAGATCATAACACTTCTGAAAATTTTCATTTAGCATATCAATTATTATTCT
>NW_014563254.1:0-854 GCF_001313825.1 Dinoponera quadriceps | reverse complement strand
TATTTTATTTTTCGATATAATATCTTTTGAAAACTACACTTGATCCAGCTATTTTTAAATTTTTTCGTTTTGTTTGAAAAATAGGTTTTTTCAAGTTCTACAAAATAGTAATTGACAGTCATAATGACATCCTAATTCGACGAACATTTTTTTCCATTGAAACAAATTTTTTATTTCGGAAACAGGAAAAGGTCGCACGGGAAAGAAGTCGTCAAANTTCGGAAACAGGAAAAGGTCGCACGGGAAAGAAGTCGTCAAATCCAAAGAATATGGTAGATGAGCAGCTAATTCGAAGCCCAATTCGTGCAATTTTGTTATTGTGTTTATTGTGTGTATTTATTTGTTGATGTATGGGACAGCACATTATCTTGATGGATCAATACTGTTTTGCGCTCCAATCTTATAGTTTCCCACTAATTTGTTTTCCAACAGTCCAATAATGTTGCGTAATAGGTTCCCGTTATTGTCTTGTCTTTTTCCAAGTAGTCAATCATGATAATTCTTTGGAAATCTAAAAAAAAACAGTGGCCATCAACTGCCCAAATGATAAAAATAATAGTATTCGACTTTTTCGGCGCACTTTCGTCGTTGTCCATTGTTTTGGCTGCTGTTCGGTCTCTGGCAAGAAATGATATATCCAAGTTTCTTTCACATTGACGAATCGATATAAAAAGTCTTTCGGATTGCGATTAATTATTGCCAAATATTGCATTTGTTCAAAATTCCAATTGAATTTCAACGGAAAACGTTAATGTTATCATGCTCATTACGCGTGAGCCAAGCATGATGCGGGAAACGAGACGCGATCTCGAAACAATAACACGCGGATTGCGAACTGACAACAACAAACAAGT
>NW_014563253.1:0-982 GCF_001313825.1 Dinoponera quadriceps | reverse complement strand
CCGGGCCCGTTAGGTTTGGGTGCCACCGGTCTAGGAATTGGGGAACCGCTGAATAAAGGGTTCCCCCCCGGGAGAGGAACCGGGTTACCACTACTCATCATGGAAGGTCCTCACGGGAAAGAAAGCGCTGGCCCTCTCGGAGGGGTCAGCAACGGCGGGAGGGGGGGTAGCGTCCCGGCTCCCCCCTCGTCGTCATCAAGCGACGGGCGAGCCGAGGAGTTGCCGGCGGGCTCCTCGGCCGAACATACGACCGCGGCTAATGCCGGGAGTGGACTGGCTCCCAAGGGAGGGGAATCGGTGAAGAAAAGCCGGGAGAAGGGATTCTCCTTCCGGTTCGACGCGCCGAAAAAGAAGATCGTGAAACCTCCGTTACCGAAGACCAGCCAACCGGGACCGAGTGGTTTATCGCAGCGGGACGAAACGGCGGATGCCGCGGCTCTGCCGGCTGAGCCAGTGCCGGTTCCGCCCAAGAAGACCGTACGTGTGCGCATCCCGTGGGATACTTCCCTCGAGGGTGCGTATACCGAGGAAGAATATGGATGTGCCACGCGCTATCTAAGGTCGGGGAAGGGTCCTTCCCTAGTCGAGGCAGTGAAGGAGTTCACGATTGGCTCTAAGAGAAGCGAGGAAGAGTACCGCGGATTAGTGGAGCTTCTCCGTCGGCAGAAACGGGAGGACTTGTGCCTCGTTCTGTGGCGTATGCTTCAGAACGAGGCATTACGAAGGCTGGAGGAGGAAGACGGACCCAACCGGGCAAAGAAGAGGTGGGGTGCTATCCCCGACCCTGAGCTCGACCTGGGGGAGGAGGAAGAGCTGAATTTTTCGAGGCATGTCGAGGTTCTCTGTCAGCAGGGTCGCCTCGACATGCCTCCAGAAGAAGAGTGGCCCACCACCAGTGCGCGGAAGCTGGTGGATGTTGCCCTTTCCGCCGTGTGCGCAGTGGAGCGAGTGGGACTATCGGGGGGTACGGACTTTTCCCACC
>NW_014563252.1:0-547 GCF_001313825.1 Dinoponera quadriceps | reverse complement strand
ATTGTCACATCGTATAAAAACATGATCGAAAAGACTTCGTCCGATCGAAGGTCGATTAATCTATTTGTTTTGCTGAAAGAAAAAACCACGTTATATCGGTATATAAACTAGGTGCCTTGAGAGCAAAAAAAAGATCGTTGACGAACCGCTGAGCAAATTCTAAGAGAGAAAACCTTTTCGGAATTAGAACAAGTTATTCGATTCTAATTTTCGCGTATCTCGGCTCGCTACGGGTTCGACCTTCCGTGCGAGACATCAATATCGTTTTTCTCTGCATCTTGTTATGAGGTATCTTTCGCGGCCTCGCGACTACTTCGCGAGCGATAGTCTGTCTTCATTTAATTACATTTGTAAATTTGAACGTTGTGATCGTCGACGTGAATCGTGTTGCGTCTTATAACCGCGGTTGCGCGTGGCACCAAAAAAGGAAGAAAAGGAAGAACATCATTACTCCTGCATTGTAAAGGCCAGATGGCTATTCTGGCTTAACAGAAAAACAAACCATTTCACAACCGCAGCTCGATTTCAAAAATTTCCATTAACACAC
>NW_014563251.1:0-961 GCF_001313825.1 Dinoponera quadriceps | reverse complement strand
CTTGGCGTTACGGTTAACAACTTCAATGAACTTTGAATATTAACGAAAAGAAATTTTGAGGCGGGGACGTTACACCTTCCTCCTTCTTCAGAATAAATTCCGACCTTTGAAGGAATTTATTCTAGTCTCTCTAAACGGTCTGATAAATTTTTATAAGTCATCTGTTTCATATTAACATAGCTGAGTGGCTATTTGTGTTTTTGAATTCTAAATTTGGTATATCTGTTATTGCGTGTGGTGTNGTGGTGTCTCACCTTTAAATTGATCGAATGTTATTTCTGATGACAAGTTTCCTTTTCCAGGTTGCTCCGTGGTGATTATTAGAGGTGAAGCAGCTTGTTGGTGCAACTGTTGTGGGTATTCTTTATCGGTGTTTTTTTCTCTTGGTGTCCTTGGAAACTTCTGGGAAACTTATGTGCAAGGTGTAGCAATAGGTGGGTAAGCGAACTCCATATAGCGCCAANCAAACTGCATCCGTACACGGTGTGAAGAGCGTATCCATGGATGGCGGTGTCTACTAACAGCTTGATTATGCGGATGACGATGAATATTCCGAGAACTTCTGCGGTTGCTGAGCCGAAGGTGACGAATCCGGACCATACTTTCTTTGCGGTGTTTTCAGCAATTTTATTAAGAGATTTTTCGTCCAATAGGTCGTACATGGAGGCGATGTTTCCTCCTGTCTTATATCCGGTGATTCCTCTGGCCAGTGAATTTAGTAAGGCGGTCTTCTCGGCAGGGAACATGACGTGGTCTCGCAGCTTTTCGATGTTTTGTTTTGAATATATTCCGCTGGAGGCTAGTGATCCGGGTGTTAAGTACCTCCAGGTGATTGTTGTTAGTGGTTTGAGCGTCTGTGGTTGAAGGTGACGAACATGTACCTCGGGTGAGGATTCTACCCAAGTGTCTTCAATGCGGTAAAATGTTGGTAATTCTCTGCTGCATTCCCTTTGTGTTCCAT
>NW_014563250.1:335-623 GCF_001313825.1 Dinoponera quadriceps | reverse complement strand
CTTTCCAGAATATCCAGGATTAGATAAAATCATTTGATCTTCATTATCAGTATCAATTTCCAATTCATTTTTGACTACTTATATCTATTTTGATCTCTTATTATTTATTTCTTCCTTTTCGTTTCCAGAATTAATTCTTTTAACATTTGCCCCACTTCAAATAAAAATACATTAAATTGCACTTTTATACTTGCTTCTGTTTGTATGGATTAAATTTAAAGTTAAACGATAATGAACTTATTATAGTTTGAAATAATTATACATCTAAATTTTACTGAACAATGGACT
>NW_014563250.1:0-201 GCF_001313825.1 Dinoponera quadriceps | reverse complement strand
GCTGTAGAATCGAACGAAACGATCGCCGCTTGAAATCCTCGAGGCTGCCGCATGGAAATAACGTAATAAAACTGAATATTTCAATCACACTCTTCAGTTAGCATCCGTTCACGATTTAACGTAAGAAAAAGTAAGAATCACTTGACTTTCATATTACTTCGCCTACTGCACGCAAATCCGCAAGTTTCGCCCGCAGATTGA
>NW_014563249.1:0-1095 GCF_001313825.1 Dinoponera quadriceps | reverse complement strand
GATGTGGATATAAATGTACGCAACTTTATCGCGGTAGGTGAAAAGTAGACAGTTGGATGTAGAATATGTCGCTCTTGTACACCGTCCTCATACTAAAGACATGGAGGGTCATTTGTACAGAGGATATGCTGTTGTTGGACCTAAACCAACTCGTAATACAATATGCAAAGTTGAAAATTGCTTAAATCAAAGGAAATCAATCTGCTTCGTGTTTTCNTGTAACATAGATGAAAGACTACACAGTAAGCAAAAAATCAGTGTTATTGCAATGATATTCAATAACATATAATATTTTCAAATATGTCGTATTTAATGTTACATACAACATTATTATGATCAAACTTTGACACTGATTTGGGGATTTCGATAATGTTGAAATGGGAATGTCATATCGTTGTAAATAACGTGGTACTAAGGTTTTTCTATCATTCTCGTAATGTTTTTAAATAGTATTAATGAAACAATGAAATTTAAACACATTATCAATCGTACCTATAAGTATATAAAAGTATACATAAAATATTTTTACTTTTTAAGAAGTTTAGAAGTTTAGAAGTATATATAAGTATATATAGAAGTATATATAAAATATTTTTACCTTTTTAATATGGATTTATTTCGAAAATGTGTGTCATTAATATTTCATTTGGGTGTATGAAGAATTGATGAATATACCGGTATTCGCCAAGGCAATTGAGACATGTAATGCGACATTGAAGCAGCACGATATATGTGTCACGAATATTCTGAGGAACGAAAATAAAACTACCTGCGGCATNAGAACGGAACACCTTCTTAGTTCAAGAATATAATATGTAATATGCTTTGTTCTGTAATATATCAGTTTCAAATATTTGACATGTAAACGCAAGCGCAAACCCTCATACAATACACACAAATATGTATAATTATTTATACAAAAATAGTATATGACATGTAATATACAACCCAGATGAGAATAAGAATTTTTCTGTACAACAACGTAGTTTGGAATGGTGGATCTTTTAACGCACATTGGTATCATGGCCAATTATATGATTGGCCAATCTATTGGTAATCTAATCTGTGAATATGTTGATGGACGTCTCACTGTTG
>NW_014563248.1:0-1082 GCF_001313825.1 Dinoponera quadriceps | reverse complement strand
GACTTTTCAGCCCATGTAGTAAATTACAAGAATTAATTCTTTCGAAAGTGGAGATGATTTTTTTTCTTTTTCTCTCACAAACAATGAATTTAATGTGCTCGATATATCGAAAAAAATAACAATATTGTCATGTGTAGCTGCACTAACATTCAGAGATTAATATATCGGTAATATAATAAAGATTAAAATGTATTTTCAGCTTCCTTCTACGTCATACTTCATCGTGCTTTACAATACAAATTAACAGTGAAGGGATGAAAAGGTACANGACTTTTCAGCCCATGTAGTAAATTACAAGAATTAATTCTTTCGAAAGTGGAGATGATTTTTTTTCTTTTTCTCTCACAAACAATGAATTTAATGTGCTCGATATATCGAAAAAAATAACAATATTGTCATGTGTAGCTGCACTAACATTCAGAGATTAATATATCGGTAATATAATAAAGATTAAAATGTATTTTCAGCTTCCTTCTACGTCATACTTCATCGTGCTTTACAATACAAATTAACAGTGAAGGGATGAAAATGTACAAGTTGCTTTAGAAACGTTTCGATAAATACATAATAGAGAAAAGAGTTTCTTAGGTACGTAATTGTATCCCGTTAAACGATTTACAAAAAATCTTGCTGAAATAATTCATGCGTTTTCACGGTTATAAAATTTCGACGAACCATTAGAAATATTGATATAGCGAAAGTAATTTAAATATCTACACTCACCGCGCGTGTACACGCGATTAATGAGAGAAACGGCATATGAAGTAAGCAATGATGCAATTTATTTATTTATTACTAATTAAATAGTAGTAATGAGAATCCACTAAAGCATTCTGTAATATAACCATATATCGTTTCTATTTTAGTTTATTCTTTCATTTTTTCTCGTTACGATTTTTTAAATTTGTTCAAATTTTTCTAGCTAATTTTTTATTGATATATATATACAATTCAATAGAAAATGTATTAAATGTAGATAATAGATAATATATAAATAATAGATAGATAATAAATAGATAATGCATAATGTTCCTGACTGTACATTAATTTTCCAACTTCCATTGCAAAACTAATGTACACAA
>NW_014563247.1:377-592 GCF_001313825.1 Dinoponera quadriceps | reverse complement strand
CATCAGATAAAACACATTATAACAATACTCAGCGCGAAATCGCGTTCACTCTTTCCCCCGCCTATTGAAAAATTACGTTATAATAGGGCAATAAGAAACTTAAAGGCAAGTAAAATCTTAATCCACCGTCGATCTCAACCGGACTCTATCTTGAGGGACACGCGATTTCAAACTTAATTTCATCGTCCATATTCAGAAGTAAGAATGAAATTGCG
>NW_014563247.1:0-242 GCF_001313825.1 Dinoponera quadriceps | reverse complement strand
ATATGTTTTCCCGAGTGATGATTAATACAATCATTTTTCCGACTGATGATTAGTACAATCATTTTATTAACTTCCAGCTGTTAACGGAGAAAATTATCCCACCGCATGGGTGGCTTTTAAAGCATCTGTGAAGGTTACAATATTGCCCTTTTTGCGACCCGCTAATGGGGAAACGCTGAAGGCCAAAAACCTTCGAAATTTAATTCTCTTTGTACGTAAAAGCAGTCCGTCGACTGCAGATA
>NW_014563246.1:0-802 GCF_001313825.1 Dinoponera quadriceps | reverse complement strand
TTCTCTTTGGTACGTCTTTCTTCAGATTCCAGCAGAAATCTGCCATCATATGTTCGTCCCATCTTCCCTGATAGCGACTTTCCATTACTTTTATGTCTTGATGAAAGCGTTCACCTTGTTCTTCGCTAAAATCTCCTAGGTTGTCTGGAAATTCATCTACATTACATACACTAAACATCCTTGCTATTTATGTTTGTGGGATAGTAGAGATAGAGCAAAGCATTACAAACAAAAAGAATGGCCTGTAAGATCATCGTTAACCACTGGTTCATATAACATCATTCACAAGTCTTTAGTGGATCCATCAAAAATTTGTATTCCTCCCTTTCACATAAAGCTTGGTCTAATGAAGCAGTTCGTTAAAGGNTCAAATATTCCTTCCTTTACTTTTGGCTCAGAAAGATTTGGAAACTTCGATTGGAGATATCGAAAACATTCACCTGTTTTATCTAAACCTTTAACGAACTGCTTCATTAGACCAAGCTTTATGTGAAAGGGAGGAATAAGAATTTTTGATGGATCCACTAAAGACTTGTGAATGATGTTATATGAACCAGTGGTTAACGATGATCTTACAGGCCATTCTTTTTGTTTGTAATGCTTTGCTCTATCTCTACTATCCCACAAATATAAATAGGAAGGATGTTTAGTAGTATGTAATGTAGATGAATTTCCAGATAACTTAGGAGATTTTAGCGAAGAACAAGGTGAAAGCTTTCATCAAGACATAAAAGTAATGGAAAGTCGCTATCCGGGAAGATGGGACGAACATATGATGGCAGATTTCTGCTGGAATCTGAAG
>NW_014563245.1:0-541 GCF_001313825.1 Dinoponera quadriceps | reverse complement strand
CGAGTATTGTCGGTTTCAAAACCTTTTGCGTTCTTTTTGCAAGCCGAATTTAGCGTGCTCTTCCAATGCGAAATAGACGATGAATATTCAGCTTTGTCGTTTAACACCAAAAATTGTTAATAGAGCCTTGGCACGGAAACACGAAATAAAGGTCTTTCCTTTATTCCACATTCCACGTTCCTACCTCTGTCTTCCCCTCTATGTCTTCATGTTCCACTTATTGATTCGACAATTTGCGCTTGAATTTTACAGTGCTGACTTAATTGCAACAATATATATATAGAAATATAATAGACCGTTGTATTATATACAGGGTGTCCCAGACCACCCGTCTCACCCGATTTTTTCGTAAACGCGACATTTTAAAGAAAAATGTTTCAGACAAAAGTTTTATGACTTCGAGGGGCACATAAGATGGTGTCATTGGTTTGACCTTGGATAGTCGTTTGAAGATCACGTGAAGGTCACCTTAATTTTAATTAATTTTAATAATTAATTTCTTAAATGGAAACCCCCATTTTTCAATGCATATTCTTGTAGC
>NW_014563244.1:0-624 GCF_001313825.1 Dinoponera quadriceps | reverse complement strand
CGAAACATCTCGTGCGATCAACTGGAATTTCAAGCGTGTGTTTAGTCACCGCATTCCCGATCAAAATGCCGCAAATGATTCATTAGTGGTAAAAATATCCAATATTCAACATAAATTATTCACAGTTAATGCGTGTTTCAAAGTGGATTGTTTCGTTCTTATCGAGATTTGCGGCACCGATGGCACTCATCTGGCGATTTTGAAGATGGTGCAAGAGTGTCTGAGGAGCAATGAGCAGTGAGTTAATCGCGATAACCGTTTAAAATCCAACTGGGACCATTACGATCTCGCTATCACGTAGGCGTAAAAATATTGCTGCTGATCGAGAAACATTTCGAAGTCTATTACGGTTTCGTATTACGTGTGGTCGGGACATGTTCATCGGCGCGACAGCGCCGAAAATAATCGGCAGCATTTCGATGATTACAAGAAGCATCACGCCGAGGCACATACAATCTTGGATGGAAATGTTGATAACGTGTTATGAGACAATGTGCGATCTCTTCGACCAAACGGACGATTCGTGACGCAGAGATATATATTCATTAAGAAGAACCAAACTTTTCTTCGTTTTTTCTTCTGCCGGCGGACAGACCAGTGATTATGAACGTAAGGAATTTTTAC
>NW_014563243.1:0-232 GCF_001313825.1 Dinoponera quadriceps | reverse complement strand
CGATAAAGCTGACTTACCGAACGCCCTCTCCAATATTTTCAACGATTCAGCAAGAAATTTCGTTGGCAACACAAAATTTAAAGCAAACTTTTTGTTTGATATTTTTATCCACTTTAAAAGTCGCAGAGTACATTTGAAATCAATTAACAAATCGAACAGTTGTAAACAAAACTGGTTACGGATGGTGCCAAAATTTCACTTGACAATTAGGTACATTGGTATTAATTTACAG
>NW_014563242.1:0-671 GCF_001313825.1 Dinoponera quadriceps | reverse complement strand
TAAATATTTTACATGGGAAACAGAGGTCGATTAACCCGTTTCGCCCCAAATGGCATAATTTTAACCTTCAAGTTTGAATCAATACCCAACAATGAAGTAGAGCCAAAAATTTTTTTTAATCACTGTACCCTATGTTTTTGAATGTGCTTTTTCGAATAGTGATAGTTAGAAATAAAAAAAAAATTTTAATCATGGAAAAACCGAAAATAAAGAAAGAAACGTGTTTTTTCGATCGGTTATCTTGTTAAAAACCAATTTTCGACCTATGTTCCTTTTTTTATACTTCTCAAACTGGTTTAGATGGTGGAATTATGGTCTAAAATTTGATTTGGTATTGTAAGATGTGCCTTAAAAATTATTTGGTGAAGCAAAATGGCGGCCTAAGTGAAAAATTGTGTTTTTCAATTTGACAAATTTTTTTCTACCAATCTATANCTAAGAACAAAAATGTCTTGGAATGAGTGAAGAAACACTCTCAAATTTTTCCAAAATTATCCATAACAATTTTATGATTTTCTGAAAATCCGGAAAATGTACTGCTTCAAACTTTGAGAAAAGAATAACTCAAATATTTCAATGAGTGTGAAACTTTGAATTTTTATTGTACACTTACTAGGGAAGGGAAGTTCGTCATTTATATCATCGATACATAATTTTTCTCCTTCTTTCCA
>NW_014563241.1:0-513 GCF_001313825.1 Dinoponera quadriceps | reverse complement strand
AAATAAATATTAAAAAATTTTTATTTTAACCATTTAACTGTTTTTTCCTTTTTATCCTCTACTCTGAATTGCAAAGTCGCCTTAATTTTCAACAAATAAAAAATAAATATTAAAAAATTTTTATTTTAACCATATAACTGTTTTTTACTTTTTTATCCTCTTCTATAAATTGCAAATTACTTTATCGCAGAAGAAACAGAAGGAGGAGGAGGTATCTTATCGCAGAGAAAGGAGGAGGAAGAATGTATTAAATAAAAGAAATAGATGACAAATACGATGAAAAACAAAGTATATATATTTTTTTTCATTATTTTTATAATGGTATATTGTTTATTATTTCGTTCAGCGAACAAATATATATATATGGATTATTTTCCCTTTCTCTCTCTTTCTCAATTATCAAGAAATATCATCATCATCATCATCATCATCGTCGTCGTCGTGGTCATCACGGCTCAGAAGCATTTTTTCTCACATATCGATGCATATATATCTCCACGTCCATCTAAAGTA
>NW_014563240.1:376-598 GCF_001313825.1 Dinoponera quadriceps | reverse complement strand
GGTGCGGCGGAGAGACACGCGGGGTCTCTATAATTGCGGCGCGGTACGCCGAACGGTATTCCGGGGCGTTCGCATGCCCCGGAAACGCAGAGCCTAACGGCGAGAGTGGAGGAGCCGAGATGGAAAACACTCCACATAGGCGGCGAACACACCACCCCAACTCGTGCCGATCCCCAGGTCTGCCGCGGGCAAGAGAGCCGGGAGCTCCCGGTGGAGACGGCG
>NW_014563240.1:0-209 GCF_001313825.1 Dinoponera quadriceps | reverse complement strand
GATCCGGAGCAGCTTCTGATCTTACGATCCGGCTGACTCCGGCGGAATCTGGTCCCGATGTAACGGCGGAGCGGTCTTTTATACAGCAAAAACGCCGTTTTTCCGACACGTGCTTGACAACAACAACAAACGTTGTTGTTTCCGTGAGCACGTGTCTGTTGCGTGCTTTGCGCATGTGAAGTTTACGTGGCGCAAATGCGCCGTTTGAC
>NW_014563239.1:0-1105 GCF_001313825.1 Dinoponera quadriceps | reverse complement strand
TATTTCCATGCGGCAGCCTAGAGGATCTCAAGCGGCGAGCGTTTCTCTCAATTCTACATCAGAAAACGAGAACTAATGCAAATTCACGTTTCGGTTTGAATCTTTTCGATCCAATACGCTAGATCCACGAGGAAACGTAAAAGAAACCATTGTTCGAGGGAAACCTGCGAGTTTTCATGTAATAGGCGAAGTAATGTGAATGTCAAGTGAAACTTGCGTTTCTTTCCCTAAAATANCTTAAGTTTCTTTACGTTAAATCGTGAACGGATGCAGATTGAAGAGTGGGATTGAAATATTCAGCTTTATTTCGTTATTTCCATGCGGCAGCCTAGAGGATCTCAAGCGGCGAGCGTTTCTCTCGATTCTACATCAGAAAACGAGAACAAATGCAAATTCACGCTTCGGCTTGAATCTTTTCGACCCAAAACGCTAGATCCACAAGAAAATGTAAAAGAAACCATTGCTCAAAGGAAAGTTGCGAGTTTGCATGTAATAGGCGAAGTAATGTGAATGTCAAGAGAATCTTGCGTTTCTTTACGTTAAATCGTGAACGGATGCAGACTGAAGAGTGGGATTGAAATATTCAGCTTTATTACGTTATTTCCATGCGGCAACCTCGAGGATCTCAAGCGGCGAGCGTTTCTCTCGATTCTACATCTGAAAACGTGAACTAATGCAAATTCACGTTTTGGCTTGAATCTTTTCGATCAAATACGCTAGTAGATGAGAGAGGCCGGTTCTGTCGCAATTGGATCTGTTTTACCGGCCGAGTAGGGAGACCAGTTGGCGCAGTTGGATCTGTTTTACCGGCCGAGTAGCAAAAACCAGTTGGCACAGTTAGCGCAGTTGGCGCAGTTGTCGCCGTTTTTAATTTTTTACCGACCGAATAGCAGCGGTCGGTAGGCGCTGTTTTTTCTTTTTACCGGCCGAATCGGGCCCCCTTCAGCGGTCGGTACCCCCTCCTTCTCCGACAGTCGGTATACCATCGCGCACCCCTTTCCTCCGGCAGTCGGTATATCCTCGCGCACCCCCTCCCGGCCCCTGTTCGCGACGACTCGCGGTAGGCGCGCGAAGGTCCGCACCCCTCCAGCGCACTCGCCCCTAT
>NW_014563238.1:0-1231 GCF_001313825.1 Dinoponera quadriceps | reverse complement strand
GGCGCTCGTTCCGTTTTGTAGAATTTTACAGTAAAAGTTAAAAACCCGTGTAAGCGTTGTCCAAATGTAACTCTGTGAAAAAAATTAGGTGTTTATATGATGTTGAGGTCAAATTACTCGGCTTTTTATTAACTTTCCAGATATCTAATCTCTAAATTAGGTTTTCATTCGGTTTCGCACAAATTTGCAACGAAATCTTGTTTAATCATTTCCTTTGTCTTTCAATAGTAACTCTACGAAAAATTAGATGCTCTCATGATATAGATGTGAAATTGTTCGACTCTTTATATACTATCTAGGTATCTAATCCGAATTAAAAATGACCAGTAAATTGACACCAAAATCACGAGAACAACTAATTTTTTACAGAGTTACTCTTGAACGCAGTTACTCATTGAATGCAGACCTGAACCTGAACCTGAACAAAAGACTGATGGCGGTGGGGATGGACTATTTGAGGAGGAGTGCTGGAGTATCAAGGCTGGAGAAGAGAATAAATAAGGAAATTAGGAATATGAAAAGGTGAGGGGCACGGTGATGGATAAAATCGATAGAAAAAGGCTCAAATGATTTGGCCATTTAATGAGAATGCAGGAGGAAAGATGCCCGAAACGAATATGCAAATAGAAACCCCCAGGAAAAAAGAACAGGGGTGAGAAATTGCCAGATCGTTGGAGGAAGTATATAGATAAGATCAGGGACTATGTAGAAAAATAAGAAAAATGTAAATTAAAATCGATTTGAAATACTACATGGGCTGAAAAGTCCCGGGATTTTTCAGTAGGTGGCGCCAATAGAAAATGAACATGATTTATTTTGAGAGGTTCATCTGTCACTAGTTTATGTGTGAAGTTTCATGACATTTTGTTCATTTGTTTACCAGCTACAGTTGTTTAAATGTCGCTACCTTCACCTTCGTAAAAGAAATGGAAAAACAGGAATATCGCATATTGATCAAACATTGCTTTTTGATGGGAAAAAATCGTGAACATTCAATGAAATGGTTAAAGAAATGTTATCCCACATCTGTTCCTTCGAGAACAAAATCTTATCGATGGTTTAGTAAATTTAAAATGGGTTGTACAAACACCAAAGACGCACCTCGCTCTGGAAGACCAAAAGAGGCTACGAATGTGGAAATTGTAAAGCAAATGCATCGAACCGTTTTGAGTGATCGTAAAATGAAGTTGCGCGAGTTAGCTGAAGCCGTTGGTATCTCAAAAGAACGGGT
>NW_014563237.1:0-1047 GCF_001313825.1 Dinoponera quadriceps | reverse complement strand
TTCAATAAAAATACGTTCGATGTGAATATCGTACTTATGTCACATTGTGATACATTATAATAATTTTCGATCGTATCGTAGGTGCTGGAAGTGGTATCGGAAGGGCGGTATGTCGTATTTTAGCTCGAGATGGGGCCAAAGTCGTCGTGACCGATCAGAATGTCAAGAACGCTGAAGAAACTGTAAACACTTTGGAAGGTTTGTTTATCTCAATTAATTAACATTTTAACGTGAATCAAAACTGAAATTGGACAAACTCAAAATCTTATTCGTAGTTTTAATTTGTCGAGACAATATCTGTTTAAATCTTTATACAGGATTTCGCAAATAACTTGTTTTTCCGGGAGACAAAACATTTTTACATCAATATGTCTGCGTTTTAGATTTCTAATACTATGATGATTTTCATTTATGATTTTCATTTCCATTTCGAGACCAACAAATTCTGCATAATCTCTGTTGCTAACTTTGCTTCATTTTACTTCTTATATTAATCTTCCTTCAACGGTATATTCATTATTATAGGTACAGGTCATGTTGCTATGCACATGCAAGTTACTGAGAGGGAAAGTATTGAAACAACTTTTAAAGATGTCACAAAGCAATTCTCAAGACCACCTACTATCATTGTGAATTCTGCAGGCATTGCATTCAAAAGCGATCTATTGAATTTTAGCAATGAGAATTTTGATGATATAATCAATGTTAATTTGAAAGGTACTTTCTTGGTAATGCAAAGTGCTGGAAAAGCGATGATAGAAGCAGATGCAACCAAAAATTCTTCAATTATCAACATCAGTTCAATGCTTGCCAAGCTTTCGGTTCCCGAATATCATATTTATAGTGCAACAAAAGCTGGAGTATCAGCTATGACTAAGTCTGCTAGTATAGAGTTTGGAAAGTAAGTAATATATAAATAAATGAATAATTAAGTAAATATATATATTTATATTTATATTTATATATATATAAATATATATACACGGTATATATATATAAATATATATACACGGTGACCCATTTTAATCGACAAACGGAGATATCTCC
>NW_014563236.1:0-654 GCF_001313825.1 Dinoponera quadriceps | reverse complement strand
CGCTTGTAAATAAGAAGGTTCCGGGCCTGATGAAAGATGAAAATAACAGGGCTATAATAACAGAATTCGTCGGACTTAGAGCGAAGATGATGAGAATAGACGGGAAAAAGGACACGAAAAAGGCCAAAGGCGTCAAAAGTAGCGTCATAGCGCGAACGATAACCTTTAACGACTATACACAGTGTTTGAGAGATGAAGTCGAAAAAACTCCTCAACAATCGTATATAAGATCGAAATTNTAATTTACCACATAGAATGCGAAGACATTTACGAGCACATGAAACGCGATATTCATAAATTCGATACGAGTAATTATCTCGCTGACAACGCGTACGATATGCCGCTTGTAAATAAGAAGGTTCCGGGCCTGATGAAAGATGAAAATAACAGGGCTATAATAACAGAATTCGTCGGACTTAGAGCGAAGATGATGAGAATAGACGGGAAAAAGGACACGAAAAAGGCCAAAGGCGTCAAAAGTAGCGTCATAGCGCGAACGATAACCTTTAACGACTATACACAGTGTTTGAGAGATGAAGTCGAAAAAACTCCTCAACAATCGTATATAAGATCGAAATTACACAAAGTCTACACAGTGTCTGAAACAAAAATCGTTCTAAGTCCATACGATGACAAGCGGTATATCATACCCGA
>NW_014563235.1:0-1680 GCF_001313825.1 Dinoponera quadriceps | reverse complement strand
AAGATCTCGCGGGTGCGAAGGGCGCGCGCGATATCGCCGGCTGGTGACTTCGGGACCGCCTTCTCGACCGCCGTCAATAACGTTCACGTGACGCCGAACTCTCGACGATCCGAGATGGTAATGAGGGTGAGACGGTACCTGGGGATCAGTCGCTCCGCCTTTAACAGGTGGCACGACGGTGGAGAGAGTTTCTCACTGTCCAGAGTACTAACGACGTGTGACGTCGACGCCTCGGTGAGAGAGGGCTTTTATAGTCGGTCGTACCGTCGACTCGACTCGACCCGTCTCGACTCAACTCGGCCTTCCTGCTTGCCTGCCTGCCCGCCTGCCTGGCTAGAGACTCTTGGCTCTATCACTGATTTGTCGTTACACTTTCCACCTCCACGGCGAGGGTGCCGCCACCCACCCTTCGCGGCACCGTTCATTCCACCGGGGAGGGATGGTTTTCGTAAAGGGGATATGCGATCTCGTTTTATCGGTGCACGATCGGTGCCCATCCGCGCCTCTCACGATCCTCTCACGAGATTACGAAGGACCAAATGTCGCTTCTTGTAAATAGTTCAGGTCCTTTCTTTTTCTCTCGCGGTGTGAACGGCGAGAGATAATTCGAACCAATAGCCAGAGGACGCCGTGATACCGAGAGCGCGATATCGCGATTTACGATAACGATTCGATCTCGACTAAACTTATTTTCGGCCGATGTAACGAACAATTTGCCAATATGTATTTTTCTTTTTTTTTTCAAAAATATCCCTGAAAACACGGGTAAGCGATAACAACGTAACACAACAGGCACAATGCGCAGTTCGGTAAGGTACAACGACGAGATAACGGAGTGTTACGAAGGGATGTTCGGAGGGGACACGTGGAAAAGAGTAAACTCATTAGGAGGTCGCTGGATCGAGCGGTGAATTTGCAAACACGTTAAAGCGCCTAGGAGCAACGGGGAAACGAAAATTGTCGCACAGGGGCAGCCGCGTATACCCGTCGTAAAGGACATCGCGCTTAGAATTTCTTTCTTGCGAGAACGTCGTTACACTTATTATCGCTCTTTCGTTACGATGATGCGTTCCTTGGCGCGACGGAGAGCCCGATGTCCTTCTCCCTAACTATTTTTATTAGCCGTTTAACGACGATGTCTTTCGCCACCGAGGCTGGCTACGGCGAAGTCGTTGCAATTTTCCACCCTGCGCATTTTCGCGCCCTATGCATCCGTGTTTATTCGCTCTCAGCTAAATGATTATGAAAATCTGCAGCATCCGCGCGAAACTTCTGGTAATGAAGTTAACGGGAGTCATGTTGCGGCAGGGGAGTTTCAATTTCGCGTTCTGTCTAGATATTATTTAATCATATCCAGGACGCGTGATATACATTATGAGAAGTATCTTGCTTATTTCATCGCAAAATTTCCCGTCTTGCATATGCATGTTCATGAGACAGAAAAAGAGAGAGAGAGAGAGAGAGAGAGAGAGGGAGAGAAGGAAGGAAAGATTTAAATAAATATTACATTTACGCGACGTTACAGCGTGCCGAAGGCGCAATACGTGACTATATCTTTCGTTGATATATGAAACGAGATAAACGCAAACATAAAAGTGGGTGCAATTTTTACACGTGACACTAACGTGTATTTCGTGCAACATTTTCCAAATCTTTATAAGGTTCCGCGTATCGATCGAG
>NW_014563234.1:0-3070 GCF_001313825.1 Dinoponera quadriceps | reverse complement strand
ACCGTGTCCATTCTTTCGATTATCTCCGGAAATAATTAGCGCGGTCGATTACCGTGTCCTTTCGACGGGTGAGAAACAAGTAAACCTATAAAAATACCATTGACCAGGGTGGCGCACAAGTGCAGCGGTTCGCACAGCGCGCGACGGGCGGAATGAGGCGACGCCGAACAAAAAGAGAGTGGGAGAAAGACAGGAAGAGAGAGAAAGAGAGAGACGGAGAATCGCGAAAGAGGATAGGGGAGAATAAGACGGAGAAGCGGAGAAAAGAGAGGACAAAAGATAAGGGGCAAGGTCCGTTAATGAATTTCGAAGCTGGAAGCGCTCCGTTCCCTATATCCTGGAGACTCTCATTACGTGAGAAGCTTTAAGAATTCCTGCTATTCGTAATTCACTGCAATTCTGGAAGGCCGGAAGATTGCTGGAACAGTGGCGGCATATCCGCGACGTTATTAGAATGCTCGTTCGCCTCCCAGTGTCTTCCCGAGCATGGTGATAATCCACTAATTCAACGGAGCAAAGCGACGTCGTTCGGATTCACTCCCCCGCTTCATCGGTCTCGCGAATTCTCGCGTCCGGCGGGCTCCCGATGCCGGGCGCTTTCGGATAATTTCGAAACGCAGCGAACTTTGAGAGTTCTTAAGTATTCTCTCTCTTTCTCTCTTCTTCGAGCGGGGGAGGAGCCGCGAGGTACGCGAGCGATTAAACGAAACTTCGAATCGCGATTTTTCACTCTCTCTCTCTCTCTCTCTCTCTCTCTCTCTCTCTCCTCCTCGATAGTGTTGGTTTGCAAACTGACGTATTAGTTAACCCATTAAGTCCCAAAATGACATTTTTTCATCGTGTATTTCAACGGCTGTACTTTTTGATAAAAAAAGTTGTTGTGAATTTCCAACTGTTTTCGATGTAAAATTGACTGATCTTTCAGAATCTGGTATTTATTTTTTCGAAAAACGCACTTGTAACGATCTATTCAAGTTTTATTGCAAAAAAAATGCGAATTTTCAAACAATTTTTTTTTATCGAACGTTTTCGTATTGAAATCCTTTAAGAATACTTACTGTAACTTAAAAAACCACGTCAATTTGTTTTAAACTTGAAGTTAGGTCATTGGCGATTGTTTAATTTCATGTGGAAATAAACAAAATGGCGGCCTAAAGACGAAACAAATATCAAAATTTTCCGGAATTTTTTACTAAAAAACGATAGACTTTAGGAAAAAATGTTATAAGATAAACAGTTCTTAGCATTCATTAAAGAACACGCTAAAATTTTTTTAGAATTTTTTGACGAGTATTTGAATTGTTCAAAATCACCAAATGTCAAAAATTCAAAAAAGTCGTCAAAAAATTCTGAATAAATTCCAACGTGTTCTTTGATGAATTCTAAGAACTTTTTATTCTACAAAATTTTTTCCTAAAGTCCATCGTTTTCTAATAAACGTTTTTTGAAGGCTTTTTTGTATACTATTCACTGGTTTTATGTTATGGTTGGTTACTTTTCAATATCTACTTCATAATTCAAATGGTATTCAACATATTATTTTTGGTATTAACATTTTATTTTATGTACGTTCCTACTAAATTTCGTATGTATCATTAAAAATTTTTCAAAAACTTTATATTAGACATTTTATCATAAACATGTCATTGACTATATATTCTTTAGCCGTCAAATGTTTCTTGCCGTTTTCCAGTTCTTACCACGTGGAGGTAAATGTATATAAAGAACCTTGTTTAGTTTTTTTTGTATTTTTTTGTTTTTCTTTCTTTCTTTTATATTTTTTTTATAATCTTTTTTCTTATTTTTCAAGTTCTGTTGCAGGTTGATGTCAAGCAGGAAGTGCAAAAGAAAATATTACAAATCTTACACGTTTTATTTGTCCTCATGCCACATTTTTATGATTCTTACAATTTTTTCTTGCTTTGTCAGTTACCATTTTATGTGATGCTTCTCTTTTGGTACCATTTGCAAGATAAAATTCAGCAATTTCTAAAGCTATTTCCTTGCATCCTATTTTTTTTCGCTATTGGACATATTGTGAATTACAAGTGCATTTGTTATCGATGATTGGATTAGTCGAAGAAAAATTGACCAAGTCCATCTTTTTGCTTTTATGCATGGCATCAAATTACTACAATGTCTATCGTGTAGATCGACACTACCCATATATCTATTATACTGTGAGAATGCTGTAGGAAATGGTATATCATTTTTAGTTTTATCTTCTTTTGAATACCTTTTTGCTGTTGACATTGGAGTTACACCAGCCGCGTTGAAAGTATAGATACTGGTTTTGAGTCCATGACTGTGATATAATTCAAACCGCTTTTTTCTTCGTATTTGACTGAGAAGGTTTCTCTTTCTGTTTTTTTATCCAATTCGTTGTCGGTTTTCACTCTGTTTCTTCTCACGCTACCAGTTGCTCTCAAGCCCACTGTTGGCAAATGGATCAATAAATCTGGATTACAAAAAAAGTTATGAAAATATAAATAATATTGAATGATTTTCCTTGGAACAACAGATTTGAGTAGCTTTTGAATCATCTGCATAACGACACGACTTCCTAAAGGACATTTAGACAGTTGTACTTGTTTATCAGTCGAATAAATATTTGAACCCTTGCCACAATAAATTTCACAATCAAACAGATATCCCTGTACGTTACAAATACCCCACATTTTAATCCCGAAGCGCGCAGGTTTATCTTTCATGAATTGAAGCAAAACTGTTTTCCCGTGGAACTTCACCATTATTTCATCTACCGACAAAGCAGTAGAGAAAAACCCAAATTGCAAAATATTTCTCTTGAAAATCTCAAAAATACTACGTACTCTCCAAGCTCTATCGTCATGATTCTGATCTTCAGGTTTCGAAAATTTTAATTTTAATTTAATTTTAAGAAATTGATTGCGACTCATCGCTTTAGCTACAGTAGAGCATGCCAGTAATGGCCTCTCAGACCAATAATCTTTCTGAGATTTTCTTTGGTTAAAGATCGATATTGTAATTATTCCCACAAACATATCTAAATCATTTGATGTTAAATCGCAACCATTTATTCGAGTACTTT
>NW_014563233.1:0-1989 GCF_001313825.1 Dinoponera quadriceps | reverse complement strand
AAAATATTGAGATAAATTTCTCCGTTATAAAATATCCTTATGCCATAATAATTTTCATTTTGACATACTTTCCGTGCAAGTGTCGCCTCAATCGAATATCACAAGATGTTCTATTTCGAGAGAACCCTCGCAGAAATATAAATCGCACGCCTTCACCGCGAAATCTGTCGTCGAAGTTTCGTATACCAGGATATGAGACTACGGCTCTTAGGACAATCGCACGCGTGCGCGCGATTATTTTTAATTTCGGGCGTTTTCCTGTGGCGGAGGATCCGGTGCAAAAATATATTCCAACGGAACGAATGAATTTCCATGGCGCGCGCGTGCTACTACGACGTCGACACGGATGCCGACGCGGAAGCGCCAAGGCGTCCAATTTGCTGTCGTATGTACGTCAGAGCTCAAAGCCAATAGCCATGGTTGTCGTCGTCGTCGTCGGTCCGCCGTCTCAAAAAAGAAACGCTTTTGTATCTGTGGTGCCGGTATCGGATATTTGTGGCCAAAAATAGAGGTAGGTATCGTATAAAATAAAAATAAGGGCGCGTCATCATCGGCTGACCCCGTCGCCGTTGTGCAATGTCGGACATAAATAACATTCGTTATCCGCGTTAAATTCTTTATAAACATATACCAGGTGTAAAAGTATGAAACCGGAATTTCCCTATAGATGGTGCTAGGCATCAGTTTAAGGACCGTAAGATGATGGCTTCTGCAGCGCCATCATCTCCCTCTAATAGCTGACAAAGATTTTCAACACACAACAACCCAAGTTCCATACACGGGTATATTTTTCTGCAAACTTAAACACGTCGAGTTATGTGCCTACAAACTACGATTTGCGGACAGCATTGGTTTTTATGTTATCATTTGAAGAAAACTGGTGCAGTATCGCATCGAATGCTTGTCGAAGTTTTTTTCACGTTGTCGAAGCTTCTTTTAAGTTTTCTCGTGGAACTAGCGTATTTGTTCGAAAATATTGAAGCAGAAACGTGTATTTGCATTAGTTCACGTTTTCTGTTGTAGAAACAAAAAAAAGGCCCGCCGCTAGAATTCCTCTAGGCAGCAGCATGGAAATATCGTAATTAAACAGAATGTTTCAATCACATTCACCAGTTTGCATTCTTTTACTGTTTAACGTAAAGAAACGCAAGGTTCACTTGACGTTCACGTTACTTCGCCTATCACACGCAAACTCGCAAGTTACGCCAGCAGATTAATTTCATATACGTCTTCTCGTGGAATTAGCGTATTTGTTCAAAAAGATTCAAGCCGAAATGTGAATTTTCATTAGTTCATGATTCCTTCTATTGAAACGAAATAAACGCTCTCCGCTTGAATTCCTCGAGGCTGCAGCATGGAAATAACGTAATAACGCGGAATGTTACAATCACACTCTTCAGTTTGCATCCTTCTACGATTCAACGTGAAGAAACCCAATTTTCACTTGGCAATCACGTTACTTCGCCTATTACACGCAAACTCGCAAGTTTCGCCAGTAGATTAATTTCTTTTACGTTTTCTCGTAGAACCATCGTATTGTTTGAAAATATTAGAGCCGAAACGTGAATTTGCATTAGTTCTGTCACGTCCTCGCTCGGCCGCGCCTGCTACAGTACTCGGGCCGTGGAACGGGGACAAAATTGAAAATTTTTCANTTTTCGAGTTGTCAGGCTTGCGCAGCCCTACCCTGGGATACACGCTAACGGAGTGTCCGCGAAGGAGATCGTCGTAATCGAACAAAAATAATAGTTGCAACTCACCGGTGATGGCTTGCTGGAATTAATTTAAGGTGATCACCTCCGGTGTGCTGCTCGTGGTGGTAGTTCTTAGGCTTTCGGAAAAGTGCTTGGGTGTGGCTCCGCCGTAGTGTTGGTGGAGTAGCTCAGCACGAATCTGCATGTACCGGTCACGTCGCGGGTTACTCGCGGGAATGTTTAGCAGCGGTAGATTCGGGTATTCAATCAAGATCGGTACGAGGCGATACGGCAC
>NW_014563232.1:0-394 GCF_001313825.1 Dinoponera quadriceps | reverse complement strand
TGGATTGCTGAGTTTAAACGTGGTCGTTTACATTAGGATGCACGTCGCAGTGATCGTCCAAATTAGGTAAATACACCAGAGATGAATGAAAAAATCCATGATATCTTGTGGATGACCCGAAAGTGAAATTGCGCGAACTAGCTGTGACTACGGTCATCTCATCTGGACGTGTGTTCAATATTTTACACGAACATTTGGGTGGAATATAAGAGAGCTAACTACAAAATGGGTGCCGCAATTGCTAACAATTGTTCAAAAACGTGAACGAGTTCGTAATTCTTAGTATTGTTTGGACATGTTCAGGCGCAAATCAAAGTAATTTTTGCGCCGATACATAACCGTTGCTGAAACACGGATCCACCATTATATACCTGAATTGAAACAATACTCGGCA
>NW_014563231.1:0-2443 GCF_001313825.1 Dinoponera quadriceps | reverse complement strand
GCCCGTTCAAAATAAATGTTCCCTATCGAGACATTTATATTTTGACGCTTACTGCATACCGGTACACCTGGTATTAAATTAACACTTTAAAGCCTATAATTAAATTAATATAGTTAACAGAGAACAGTAATTGAAAATAGAATCAAAACAAAATCATTTTCGCAAAAAATTGTTAGGAACAAATTACTAAATATTGAGTATAGAAGAAAACGAGATAAGTAAATAGATTTATACGGAAATAGTTAAAAAGAAAATATTTGAACCTTTCCTCATATCGTTCTCCATTTATGCAAAAAAATAAATATCATGATTCGTTAAAACTTTGCTAAAATGATATTTGTAATGTGCTTTTTATATCAAAAATGTTTTTTTACATCAGTTCCTACATTTCCAATTACTAACATGCAAAAATTTTTGGATGTAATGAGATTAGGTCATTTTTATTCATTTTTGCCTACTGAACACGAATCCATTTTCCAAATTTGACTATCACGTAACATTTTTGCGAAAAATGTCGTCAAAGACGCCAAAAACTATGCTTCTAATACATTTTCATAGGCGTGCATAATTATTGGGAGTACAAATTTGTTTAAACCGTTTTCAAAAGATGGCTCTGGCTGTTATGAACGTTTCATAGTGACAGCTGATTTCGGTGGTTTCAGAGAGGTTAAACATTTGTCAATAATATTCAGTTTATATCGCTTTGAGTTCCATACAAAACCCCTGTTTTTTACTGTGTTAAATATGTCAAATTTTGTGTTAACTAAGCAGCATTTGCGGGAGTTTAGTTTTCTGCTTTAATTAGAAAAAAAGTGCAGCTGAAGCGCATCGAATGCTTGTAGAAGTTTATGGTGACAATGCTCCAACTGATAAATCATGTAGGGAATGGTTTCGACGTTTCAAGAATGGTGATTTCAGCGTTGAAGGCAACCCTCGCTCTGGATAGCCAAAAAAATTTGAAGACAAAAATTGGAGGCTTTACTCGATAAAGATCCGAGTCAAATGCAAGAGGAGTTTGCAGAATCAATGGAAGTTAGTACTTGAGCCGTACATTACGAGAAAAACGGCCGGAATACGAGCAAAGACATGACAAAGTTATTATTTTGCATGATAACACTTGGCCTCATGTCGCAAAAGTCGTAAAAAATTATTTGGAAACGCTCAAGTGGGATATTTTACAACACCCGCCGTATTCGCCAGACATTGCTCCTTCTGATAACTGGTTGTTCCGACGGATACAGCACGATTTGGCAGGTCACCGGCTCACTTCTTTCGCAGAAATCGAAAATTGGCTCCTAACTTGGATCGCCACAAAGGACGAGATATTTTTTCGAGATGGAATTCGAAAATTGCCTGAGAGGTGGGAAGAAGTAGTAGTTAGCGATGGACAATATTTGATTAATCTGTTCATTCATTTTGTTCTGAAATAAATGCAGTTTTGACCACAAAAAAGCGGACCGAACTAATTTGTACTCCCAATAACAGGAGGAACAAGCAGGAAATAAATTTTCTTTTTACGAAACCCGCGATTAAAGTTCCTTGCTCGAGAGAAATTATACATTAAACGATGAATTTTTGAAATTTCTAAGATTCCTTGCACGGAGTTATTAAGAAAGATGATTGATATTTTGAACTTCGGAAATGAACCTATCTTTCATGATCGAAGTTATCGAGATTGAAACTGACATGTATAATTCATACGCCAACATATACGTAACGTTTGGATATTGCGTCGATATACGAATACCTAAAATAATCAATAAACATACATATATTACAACATGAAAGTTATATTTAATGAGAGAATTGAGAGAAAAATAACAATACAAGTGAGAGCTGAAGCGAGAGATGTTACCGTAACATTATAATTGCACTATTGTATTTATGTTTGACGAGATCCGTTATGAATTGGACGATGTGGAGATTGATCGTAACAGAAACGATGAAATAACTTCCATGCTGAAAAACTATTTATCATTATCTTCAGACAAAATTTTGGAAAATTATATTTATATGAAAGGTTTCAGAAACATTCCTATTGCAATATTACAAATGATATATTGCAGAATTCCTTCATAAATGTTGCACATGAAATGTGAAAGNTAGAAACATTTGTGGGAACTTTTTGCAATCTGCGACTTTTTGCAATTGATCGATACTAAATGATTTATTGAGCAACTACAAAGTAAAAAATATCGCATTTTCCTCAGTGAAAGTTACTCAAAAGAAAGTGAAAGTTCACTTTTATAAGTATTTCTGTGGATGACTTTCTCCGAACTCCAGTAAATTCTATGTTGAAATGTGAACTGCAATATTCAGAACCCAGGTAGAATAAAAAATAGGATAAATAGATTAGAGACTCTGTCTAGTGAATTTTAATTATGAATAGTTTCCGTAATTAGTAAAGACAAGGATTTTATATAAAAATATAAAATGTATAAAT
>NW_014563230.1:0-476 GCF_001313825.1 Dinoponera quadriceps | reverse complement strand
GTGAAAAAGGAATTGCAATGGAGGTTATCACCGTCGAGGACGAAGCTGTTTTTAAGGCTTTTGTAAGGGTAAGTTTTTCCCTTTTTTTCTTTTTTCTTTTTTAAAGGGGGAATGGTCTTAGGATTAATTCTGTGGTTTTTTCTAAAATTCTCTTCCCCTTTTCTAGATATATGAAAAAGCTTTTCATCTCCGAGGGGAAGAGATCGATTCGCAAGATTCGACTTGGCGAGCCAGAGGTGCTGCCTCAGATTGATGGCTGATGAATTTTGGCTGATCGGTGAGGAGGATTGGGACAACGTGGAACACCTTCGGGTTCTGCGAACTGTATAGTATCGAATGATATTATTCGCGCGCATGGTACGAGCCTGTAACCACTGACCCGAGGGTGATTGGTCTCTGGTGCGTGTGTGTATGGATATAATAAAAAACCATTTTTTATTAAATTAAAAAAAATTTCTTAATATGTTCCCCTTACC
>NW_014563229.1:0-635 GCF_001313825.1 Dinoponera quadriceps | reverse complement strand
GCCACATTTTCTTGTTGAACAGACTGTACGTGATTCTTGTGTTATTCTTTCCTTTCGTCTTCTTCTTCTACTTTATTTTATTGTATTTAATCATATATAAGACAGCGGTGTAAAACGATCCTATACAAACTCATAGAAAAATTGGCCGTACGTCGTGCATAGTGTAGTAACAGTCTGTTGCTGCTTCCATTAAACTGATAGCTAATGGATATCTAACAGAAGAAAATATTATATGGTTGCATCAACATACAGCTTATTATTGGGTTGGCAACTAAGTGATTGCGGATTTTGCAGATAGATGGTTTTAGCACATTCTTTTGTATTGTCAACGTGTACAAAGCACCTAACCTATATAGTTTTCTTATTGTTTGGACTTCCATCTTTAATTAATAAGAACATTGTATCGATTAGATATTTANAAACACAAAACGTGCATTTCAGACATATTTTATTTTATTATTTCCGAAAAGGCAAGAACACATTGCAAGCATACAAGAAGTTATGTGCCATATATGGGAATGAAGCCTTGAAAGAAAGGCAGTGTTAAAATTGGTTTACCAAATTTCGTTCCGGTGATTTTTCACTTGAAAGTTGGCAACGATCTGGCAGTCCAATTAAAGTTGATGAGAGCCATA
>NW_014563228.1:0-1012 GCF_001313825.1 Dinoponera quadriceps | reverse complement strand
CACGCGCGCATTAGGTTCGTCGCGGTACCTGATTCGTGTCTCACTCGCTTTCACTCTTTTCGCACGTGTGCCTGTATCTGTGTAACATGATCCCTGTTCGGGCGCCAATTTGTGACCCGACATTCGTCGATCGGTGGACGTTCGTCCCGTCCCGGCCGACGAAGTGGTCGTTTCGGTTTCTCTGATCGACCGTGTTTCGGTGTCGGTAGCCCTGGCGTAGCTCGCCGGATGTTCAGGGGTCTTTGTAGTGCGAGTGTGCGAGCGTGTGAGTGGATGGGTGAGTGAGTGAGTGAGTGAATGAATGCTCGAATGCGCGTAGAAATAATAATCTGTATACTAAATTATCCCACGTCGTTTGCTACACGATAATCTTATCGATGGGCCGTGCTTTAATTTCGTTGTTTCATACCAGCTACTATTCAGGTGACAATACTGGCGACGGAATCCCGTGTTTACATGATGATGTCGGTTTAGTCGGTGTTACCTTCCCGGAATCTATTGGGAGCAGACGCGACGCTCGGCCCGTGGAGCTCGCGGTGTTAGCGGTGAGCGGGCGCGGTATTGATGTTTCGCGGCTTTGTGTTGACGGTTCGCGATTTTTAAATTCGACGGTCTCGCATNACCGCGAACCACGTACCGTGAACCGCGAACCGCGGTACGCGGTTCGCGGTTCACGGTACGTGGTTCGCGGTGGTTGCTGCACGCGGAGTGCCCGCGTCGGTCGACTCCCGGAGCGGAGGGCACGCGGTATCGTGCCTCCTTACAGGAACGGTGGAGTCGGCCGGGCGAGCCTGGCCAACGTTCAGCCGGCGGCGGTAGATTCGCGGTTCGCGGCGGTCGGTGGTACCTCCGGTGAAGTGCGGACGGAGAGACACTCGTTGTCTCTATACTTGCGGCGCGGTACGCGAAACGAAATTCCTGGGCGTTTGCATGCCACGGAGGCGCAGAGCCTAACGGCCAGAATGGAGGGGCCGAGATGGAGAACACTCCACAGAGGCGGCGAACGCACCAC